>NC_045956.1:97292213-97592213 GCF_010909765.2 Amblyraja radiata
CACCTCTCTCTCTCTCTCTCTCTCTTTCCCCCCCTCTCTCTCTCTCTCTCTCTTTCCCCCTCTCTCTGGATAAGGGAAGGGAATAAACTAAAGGAAGATATTCTTCACGGCCAATAGTGATATTTGCAGTGAGGAGTACTGAATAAAATAAATAAAGTCATTAATATTACGTGAATTTTGATGTAAAATGTAAAAGAGCAGTAATATTTCTCCTTGCTATTATGTGTATTCCGGTATGTTCATTTAAATTGTTAAGAGAAATATAACTGTGCGTAAAATGCTCAATTTAATTGGTGGCCTAATATCATTGTCGAATCCAATGAATTAACCACATAGGCTTATGTAGAAATCGCAAGTCTCAATGAAATAAAATGGACATTAAAAAGGGACCCCTAGGTTGGATCCACACGCACAAAAGTGCACGATGTCCCAGCTGAAAAAAAAGCCTTTATGCACAAATGCAAAAAATGAGAAATCCCATCCAGAGTTAGCAAGACTCCTTATACCTGACAGAAAGTATAAAACATTTATGTTGGGGAGACAACAAATAACAGGGATTCTATGAGCAAAACTTTCATAGTCCTAAAGTATGACATCAAAATAAAATGAGACTATATAGAGTAACAGCTTCATTAAATGCCAAAATTAACCAGGTTTCCTTTTAACTGTCATTTCATAATATCTGATTACATCTGATGGTGATGCTAAATTATGAGAGCAATATCCAGCATAATGAAAATATAGCTGTTATTACTATAGTCTGATTTAGAGTTCCTAATCAAATTTAACCGAGCTCTCTTCGGAATGCACACTATAATCCCTCTACCAATAGTTTAAATCATGGTTTTATTGGTAGTGACATAAACCAAAAGCCTCGTAGAGGTAAACAAAGGATAAGGATCACTGCAGCACAGTTTTCTTGTCCTTTGCACAACATATTGAATTCCTTCTGAATGGCTGGTTAATATTTGATTTTTTCATCATATTGAAGACTACTTCATTTTTATACAGTTAGAATTATAGACACTTAATCCCCAGGTTTGACACAAACATCAACATTCTAGAGGTTTCTTATTGATGTCATTAAGCTTCTTCCTAACTCCAAATCTAGAGAGACTGTTGGTTGCATCATTATCCATTTTTATCTATTCTAATTTAACCTTCCTTTATTGGAGCCTTGACAACATGCTGGTAATCTTCGTAATGAAGCTACATCATTACCACAGAGGGCTATCATTCCATTTTGGACACGGAGCTATGCATTTGGTTATGCTTATTTTTAAATATAGTTTGCAGAAAGCTGTCTTAGATGGAAATTGAATTGGTTGCATCTGGCTGTCCCTTTGCTAAGCCAAATTATTCCTTAGTTTATGTTCTCTCCCTTTATGAACAAGTTTAATTTTCTTGGTGGAAACATTTTGCATGGTGCAGAGCTATGGTACTATGCTGCCCTGTTTTAATTCACTCTGCTTAATGCAATGTATGGTCAACTGCTGCTGATTGCAATTGCTTTTCAAATCTCCAGCTTTACCCTGTCAGAATGTTAATGTGTGGTTTCTGGCATCACTCTGAATTCCAACAAAGCAAGTTCTGTAGGTATGCAATTAGCAGTAAACTTTTTTGAATGAGCTTAAACCTGAGTAATCAGGAATCAGCAGTTGTAACATACTCCATATATACATAATTCCTTACGATATATTTTTGGTGCTGGTTTCTGATCTCTATGAGCATGTTGGCAGCAAGATGTAACTGACTTTGTCAATGTCTTGTAATGGATTGTGATGGGGTCCGGATTTAGACAATGAACAGTGTGAAGGAAAACCAGGCACTCACCATATACTTGCCTGCACTTTATATCTTGAGTATTAACCAGATAATTTCTTTAAGTTTAAAGAGAAAATCATTAAATCATTATTTTAAATTAATTTTGCTGTAATTAATTTTGCTAACTAAAGAGAGTCTTCAAATTTACCAAATTTAATCATTTTTAATTACTTCCCGCGTAGGAGTACTTTTTTGTTGATTATCAGTTTCATACTGTGTTAGTAACACAAGAACTATTTAAAAACGCTATCCGACAGATCTGAAAAAGTTTAATCCTTGGTCTGTGCTGCTTTATCTGATCTTAGTTGTTCTCCAGTGGATGAAGCCTCAGGACAAATATTTGGCATGGAGTTCTGGTTATATACAGTAAGCAATGTGGGAAGCATGTGGATGTAAAACTCCTCTGTACAATAGCCTAATACCACAGTCAAGTTACACGTGGTCACACTGCCAATGATGCATCAAATTGAACTGATGATTAGTGAATTTAATATCTGTACTAATTTAAGTTTCTCCATTATTTTATAACCCTGATGATCACAATTTAAAATCACAACAAAGCAGGAAATTTTTTTTTTTTAAATGGCACATGCGTGTGGCAATTCAGCTATAGCAATGAAATCATGATTGAATAGTGCAGAAAACACAAGGCTATCCTGACTTTTGATAAGTTTCTGAGGAGCAATCTATGGTGGGGAACGTGGCTCTGAATCTTCTGGCCAAGAAATAGGCAAAGAGTAATACAAAAATCTCAACAATATTTCCACCTGCTGAGTTGTTGAAAGCAAGAATTGTTCAACAACAGGCTAAGCAAATCGGGTAGCATCCATGGAAAGATAAACAAAATTAACATTTCAGGTCAATGAGCAAATGTCAAAATTGGTGAAGTTCATCAACTTGAAATGTTGACGTTTTTTTTAATCTCTGCAAGTGCTGCTTCACCTGAGTATTTCCAGAATTTTCCATTTTGGATTGCTATAGCACCTGCAATATTTGACTTGAAATTTCAGAGCTTCTTGACAGGAAATTGCACAAAAATGAAACTGGTGCAATAGCTTGTTCTCATCATCCTGTGCTGTGGAAGCAATTGATCTGGGATTCTAGGAATGCCTTAAAAATAGCCTCCTGCGTTTAGTCTGCTTGCTATAAAAATCATGCATGGTATATAGTTGAAACAAAGAGGAGCAGGGAGTATAATAGCATCAGGCAATAATGCAGGAAGAAAAAAGAACCATCCAAAGAAGATCATCTACTGCAGTCTTCAGAAATCATTTTCCTTTATGATTGTACAGACTATTTCACAAGGCCCGATTTTCACTATAAAAAGTTGAACCATGGGAGATTTTGCCCAAATTGAGTGGATGCAAATGAATGTCTAGGATCAGAGGTCAAAGCCTCAGAATAAAAGAATGTACCCGTAGAAAGGAGATGAAGATATTTAGTCAGATATTGGTGAATCTGTGGAATCTATTGTCAGAGACAGCTGTGGAGGCAGTCATTGAGTATTTTTAAGGCGCAGATTGACAGATTCTTGATTAGTAGGGGTTCAGAGGGAAAGATAGATTACCCATGATTGAATGGCGGAGTAGACTTGATGGGCTGAATTCTGCTCCTATGATATACAAATGTGAATTCTCCTCGACTGTCTATCCTATCTCTGCCCCTCATAATTTTATCTACTTCTTGCAGGTCTTCCCGCAATCTCTGGAAACGTTCAAGGTGTTGACAGCTTTATTAACTGAGAGCAGATGAAGGCATTGCTTTGACAGCAGTCAGGGATTTCTCCAGCTACTTTGTGGACAGGAGTGCTCTGGCTTCTCGACTGCTGACATTACATCTCTCCACTTCTATGCGGTCGTCACCATTTGAAATTGGGATGGAGGGCCCGTCCCTGGTTGATATCGGGGATCTGCAAAAATTCTATTATTTTTCCACATGGGACTCTATTCTTTGGAGCGCAGGAGGATGAGGGGTGATCTTATAAAGGTGCATAAAATCATGAGAGAATTAGATTGGGTAGAAGCACAGAGTCACTTGCCCTGAGTAGGTGAATCAAGTACCAGAGGACCTAGGTTTAAGGTGAAGGGGAAAAGATTCAATAGGAATTGATGGGTAATCTTTTCACACAAAGGGTGGTGGGAGTATGGAACAAGCTTCCAGAGGAGGTAGTTGAGGCAGGGACGATCCCAACATTCAAGAAACATTTAACCAAGTACATAGCAGCCAGACTTTCCATATTGTCAGAGTTGCCAGTCATAAAGCTATACCGACACAGTGGAGCAGCGATAGAGTTGCTGCCTTAGAATCCTGACTATGGGTGTTGTCTGTTTGGAGTTTGTACGTTCTCCCCATGACCTATGTGAGTTTTCTCTGGGAGCTCCGGTTTCCTCCCACACTCCAGAAACGTACAGGTTGGTAGGCTTGGCCTCGAGGCAAATTGTGTTCTGGAGAGCACTATCCCCATGACTAATGGTTTATAACCATCTACTTTCTGTCTGAAGGAGTGTCACTAAATCTTTTTCTCCAGAGGTGTTGCCTGACCTGTTGAGCTATTCCAGCGTTTTTTGTCCATCTTCGGTATAAACTATCTGCAGTTCCTTCCTGCACACAATACCCAGAATATTGGCTGATTCAATTGCCTTTGCAGCACCCAGTTCTCCCAGACATTTCTTGATATCATGTGAAGAGAAATAAATAGGCTGAAGACTGGTTTCAGATAATGTTAAGTGTCTCAGGGTGAAGCTGAGCGAGGTCGTCTACTCAACATTCCTCACTGACAACTGTTTCAAATGCTTCAGTCGTGTTTCTGCCACTCTGCCATATTACCATTCAAGTAAATTTACCACGTATACTTCCCCATCCAGAATTCATTTAGATGCTTGGTGCATAGTATAGTTTAATAGATGGCGGCTTTAATGACTTCTCCTTGAACTGTGCTTCCTGTGTTGCTACCATTTTATCAAGCTTGAATCAGTCTTAATAATGCTGATCGTGTCATCTTCAGCCGAATCGTAATTATCTCCCACTGCTTCCATGACCAGCTGAGTAATGATGTGCATTTCATTATCAGATATTCAGGATAACAATGTAGATCATGTATCATTTTCCTTCTCATCCCTTTCCTTGAAGTATATGCATTTATGAAACGTTTGCTATTTAACACATCGACCACTTGACACAGTGAGTCAGGCACATTTGCTAAATTTATGACAAATCTTTCTTTTGGCATGAGGTTGTATAGCTCTTGGCATAATATGTCTGCAGATGCTGTAGCTTATGCTCACAGTGGATTGCTTGCTGTAAGCAATCACATGCTGTTTTAGTGCTTTATTCCACTGCACTTGCATCACTCCTGACCAGCAAGAGATCTGTATCAGACTACAGATATGTGCTCAAGGTGCTATCTATTTGGATCGGTCTGTACATTCTCAAGAGCTAATCAACTTTATGAAGGCCAGTATAACTTTTTTCTTTTGGAGAGACTCCGTTTTCTTTAAGTGAAATTTATCCTTGCCATCATCAAGTTTTTTCTCAATGGTGAAATGCTGATCAAAGTTTTTTCTTTTTATATCTTTTATTTTAATTATCAGATTGAACCATTCTTTATCTTCAATGCTGTACTTAGTGCTTATTTAACACGTGACATGCAATTTAACATATGGGTCACGTTGATTACCAGAAGTAGGTGGAATTGTCAAATGACAAAGTGGGGGAATAGAGGTCCTACTTAATATTTGACAGGAAGGTGAGAGCAGGGTACAGTTTCTTCATCCCACTGTCCTGTCCAGAACACTACACACACGGAGTTGAAACTGGGAGACAAACATAGCTGGCTGGATTTTGGAAACTGAATTGCAGATGCTTCTCAAACCTTCAAATGATTGGCAGTTAATGACATCCTTGACTGTCAATTCCCCCAAGCCATGCTGTTTCACTGACTATCACCAAGTACATGTGTCTTTTACTACCATGCTTGGTTTATTTCCTGGATTCTGCATTCTTTCTCACTCACCAGGAAGGTTATAATGCTTGGGTACTTCTCTTTTACTTTTAAGTGCATGTGATCTGACTTCTGACAACATAACAATTTGGAAGTCTGAAGACGCACAAATTTCAACAGGCAGGCACCAACAGAAGTTCCTTGACTATTATAAGGGAAACTAATCCATAACAAGTCATTATTTCTTTGTCCTCGGAAACTGAGCATTCTCTAAATACACTAGAGAGAAAAATCAACATTTCCACATCCTACGATTCCTCTGCCTTTTTTCTCTCCTAATGTCACCCTTTGTTCTTTTGTATTCATCTTAAACTTATGCCCTCTAGAATTGATTCACTGATGGGCAGACATAAATTTACTTTGTGAAAACTATTCATAATTTCAAACACTGCAGTTAAATTTCCCTGCTTTTAACATTGTAATTTATCTTCAATGCTGTACTTAGTGCTTGTACAGCACTAACAATTACATTGCTTTGTAATGTAGCAATATTGCTACATTACAAATGCCTTCTAAACCCTGATTCCTCTTAGTAATAATAATAATAATAATAATAATATCTTTTATTGTCATTGCACGTCAGTGCAACGAGATTTAGTGTGCAGCTCCACTGATGTACAAGAAAGGTAAATAAATACAATACATAAATAAACAAGCTGAATTGATTGACGTGACCATCTGAGGGAGACTGTCCAAAGGGGGTGGGTGGGGGGGGCACTCATTAGGGCCGGTTCAGAGCCGCTATAGCTCTTGGGATAAAACTGTTCCTGAGTCTGGAGGTTCGGGCGTAGAAGGCCTTGTAACGTCTGCCGGAGGGAAGTAGTTGAAACAGACCGTGGCAGGGGTGTGATGAGTCCTTATGGATGCTGACGGCCTTCCTGAGGCACCGCGTGTGGTAGATGCCCTCCAAGGCTGGTAGCTCTGTCCCGATGATCCACTGCACTCTGTTGACGACACGCTGAAGAGCTCTCCTCTCCGCCTCCGTGCAGCTGAGATACCACACTGAGATGCCATACGTTAGTATGCTCTCTGTGGTGCAGCGGTAGAACGTTGTCAGCAGCAGTTGGGGCAGACCAGTCTTTTTTAATGTCCTCAGGAAGAACAGTCGTTGCTGTGCCTTCTTGACCAGCGCGGCGGTGTTTGTGGACCATGTGAGGTCTTCTGAAATGTGAGTGTCCAGAAACTTAAAGCTGGACACACTCTCCACACTTTCCCCGTAAATGGAGATTGGGGCGTATTCTCCAGAGTGGGACCTCCTGAAGTCAATAATCAGCTCCTTGGTCTTGGAGGTGTTTAGTGCCAAGTTGTTATTGGCGCACCAGTCCGCCAGGTTCTGCACCTCTGCTCTGTAGTTTGTTTCATCACCGTTGGTGATCAGCCCAATCACTGTTGTGTCATCTGCAAACTTCACGATGGTGTTGGTGTCGAATGCAGGGACACAGTCGTGAGTGAAGAGGGAGTAGAGCATGGGGCTTAGTACACAACCCTGTGGTGTGCCGGTGCTCAGGGTGATGGTGGAGGACAGGTGCGGGCCCAGTCTCACTGCCTGCGGTCGCTCCGTGAGAAAGTTCAGGTTCCAAGCGCATATCGGTGAGCTGAGGCCTAGCTGGTGGAGTTTGGTGGTGAGCTTGGTGGGGATGACCGTATTGAATGCAGAGCTATAGTCAATGAAGTGCATCCTCACATACGTGCCCTGTCTGTCCAGGTGAGTCAGGACCGTGTGAAGGGCCAGAGAGATGGCATCCTCTGTCGATCTATTTGCCCTGTATGCAAATTGATGGGAGTCCAGTGAGGCAGGGATGCTGGATTTAATATGGGAGAAGACCAGCCTTTCGAAGCACTTCATAGGGATTGGAGTCAGGGCAACCGGCCGGTAGTCGTTGAGGTTGGTGATTTTGGACTTTTTCGGCACCGGCACTATGGTGGCTGTTTTCAGGCACTTGGGGACCGTTGCCAGAGATAGAGATAGATTGAAGATTCTCGTGAATACCTCCGCCAGCTGTCCAGCACAGTCCTTTAATACTCTTCCCTGGACTCCATCCGGGCCTGCAGCCTTGTGTGGATTGATCCTACGCAGAGCGCACTGTACCTCCTGAGTGCTCAGTGTTAAGGCCTGTCCCTCCGCAATGGCCGGGGTTATTCCACACCTGGTGGTATTGCCAGTTTCGAACCGGGCAAAGAAGGTGTTTAGTTCGTTGGCCAGTGTGATATCACCGTGGGGGCAGGCGGGGCTGCTCTTGTAGTCAGTGATGTCCCTGACACCCTGCCACATGCTTCTGGTGTCCGCGGTATTGAAGTGGTCTTCTACCCTTTGCCTGTGGATGACTTTGGCCTTTTTTATGCCTCTGTTCAGGTTCGAGGTATGTTACAAAAATTACCAATTCTGCCACTGGCCGTGTGCGCGATTTTGGCGCATTTGAGGGGGGGGGGGGGGGGCGTGGTTAAAACGGAGGGTTTTCCCGACCTGGTCCTGAATTATATTTGTTGGAGTGCAAGATGTTGCTAAAGAATCGTTCCTACGGCCGTTCTGTGTATTTAAAAAAAAATTCACCCGACAAGTTAATCGCTGGAATTATTTTAAAATCAGCTTCTGTAGCCGTCAATGCCGACAATTGGGACGGATTTTATGGAGGACCAGGTAAACAAAAGTAGTTTATTTTTATGTATAAAAGTGTTTCTTAAGATGTATTTAATTCACATTTTAAGTTGCGAAACGGTGATTTTTCTCCCCGAAGATCCGGCAGTGTTTTTGCTGCAGATACGGGGGTATAAATTCACTGCAGCCTGAACGTTCTAAATGGTCCCGTTCCAGAAAATCCCACTTGCAATCTGATTTAAATGGCCATTAATTTACAGGTATTAAACATTAAATTCCTTCCATTTGGCCTATAAACTCATGACAATGAGATTTAAAAATTATGTTATATTCTGAATTCATGTGTGAATGTTATTTGGACACTTAGGCTATTTAAAAATGTTAATCTATTCTTAAGAAATGGATAGATGTTTAGATCTAGTAATTGAATTTTGTAATTAGCTACAATTAGGTAACTAACTAATTGTATGCTTTAATTTCAAGTCATCTAAGTAAGATTGTTTCATATTTGTTTCAGAATGCTTCAATCTATAATAACATAATTTCTTTCAGTTCTCTTAAATTTTAAGAAAGTTATTGGCTTTTAAATGTTCTCGATCACAGCTTTTGTGTTAAGTCAATGAAAACGCAATAGGGAACAAGATGCCAATTTCCGAGTATGAAAATGGCCATAACTTTTTTAATACTGAAGATATGAAAGTGAATTAGGTGTCAAATTAAACTTCTTTTTATGCTTTATCTGATGGGATAAATAAAATACTTGATTTATAAAATCTCAAAATGTTGTAACATTGCTACTCTTAGTTATATGTGGTGCCTTTGTAACCTTGAGACATCCCATCAGTCCTTTAGAGAGAACCTAAACATTTTAATTTCATGTAATTCGGCAATATTTAGTCATGTTGCTAAATAGTTGTCCTTGGTTTCCTGGCCAATATTTCACCGCTTACAGCGGAGAAGCCACATGGACAAATTGCACCAGTTCGATGTTTATCAGGGACAGTTTATTTTACCCGCTTTTTCCCTTTGATACAATCATTTCCATAACACATTTTTTTATAACCATAATTTCTTTGAATACAACTATTGCATTATAGCATAACAACCTATATGTGTAAATTGCCTTTTCTTGGCATAAGGTGTGCCTATAACATGCAGTAACTACTACATTGTGCATTTAGTATAATCACCCAACATGCATAACTAAGAATAAAACATAAAATTACCTCTTATGTACGCTTTCAGTATTTCTAGAGTTTCCAATTAATTTATTTTTAGATTGACAACCTTTTCTTCCACTTTGAAAAGCAGAAGAAAGGCATGCAAGCATTTAGTATTTTTCTCAAATCTCTAATGTACCAACTAATGAAATGCTTTTAAATAGTATTGCTATTGAAGTTTAGGAGTGACAATGAATTTTGAGGCAGGAACAATAACACATGACAATATGAAATTGACTAAACAATATTTTATAATGTTGTTTGGTGTGTAAAATTGGCCAAGATATCAAGCAAAATGTCCTCCCTCTATTAGGAAATAGTTTCATGGGACATTTAATAACGAGCTAAGTTCACAACCTTACCCTGATAACCTCAACACTTGACTCCACAATCTTACTTATTCGATCTTCAGCAAAGCTGTTGTCACCCAATGCTGCTGCTTATCTCCTAATTATCACCAAGTCCTGTTCAGCATCACCTCTGTGCCCATTGACCTACAGTTCATTGACTTTTGGTTTAGCCAAGGCCACTGTTTTTAAATACTCACCATGGTTTTCTGATCCTATCTTTTCTCATCTTTATGCTCTTCAGCTCTGAACAAAACAAGGTATTCTCCCTTTTTCCCCTAGTTTTTCGAGATACTACATGGAAGCAGGCCCTTCGGCCCACCAAGTCTGCACCAACCAACAATCACCCATAGAATAGTTCTATATTATCCCAGTTTCTCATCCTACACATTAGGGACAATTTATGAAAACCAATTAACCTACAAACTTGCAAGTCTTTGCAATGTGGGAGGAAACCGGAGTACCTGAAGAACGTAGCGGTTAAGAACGTACAAGAGTTAAGAGCATACAAATTATTTTGTACAAACGGAGACAGCACCCGTAGTCAAGATTAGACACTGGTCTCTGGTGTTCTGAGGCAGTAGCTCTACTTGTAAACCTATCACTGTAGCTCAGAAAACCACCGAGCAATCCAGGACTTTATAAGTTCACAAGAATGTTAGGTTGAATCAAGTATTCCAGTCTCCCTAGTAGAACTATCTACTGACTGGGAAGGTAGATACAGTTTCCCTAGAATACAACTCGAGTATTACATTTGAGTACAATAGGCAGAGTGAAGGGAAAGGTGCAGTGTATTGTTGTCAGCATTATAGTGCAACAGTTCCGACCAAGTCCAATGGCACAATGTGGTAAAGGAGAATCTGAGTCTACGCTAGCTTTTGTAAGGGCCTGATAACTGAGGGGAAGAAACTATTCCTGAGTTTAGTGGTGCATGGTTTTAAGCTTCTGTATATTCCACCTGTATGTATGGGGGGGGACTAGCAAAGATGGCACGAATTATCCATTCCTCATCACCTTTATGAAGGTAATAGCAGTTTTTCCTTGAATTGATTACCTCCAGACAGTGACTTATCCAGATTGTGATCTAGAAGGTGACGCAAATACTACCAGGTAAGGAGTTGCAAAACCTTTCATCTAATGTTGAAGTGATCAGGTTTCAGGGTGTGATCTAGAGGATAGTTGAAAGTGATGATGCGCCTGAAACTCCATGGAGGTACAGCTCACAACTCAAGACCTGTACACGCCACGTAGGATCAACACAATACCTGGCAGCCCCTTCCACTAATATTCCATGCTGTCAGCTGGAGTTATTTCTGTTCACTCTTTATCAATGTATCTGGGAAACAGAAGGCAGATGCCAAAATGATTTGTGTTCATTGAATAAATCCCCTTTGATTAATTGCTGATATCTGGTGCCTGTTCCCCACACAAAACGCATTTGGTCCCTGTGTTGTTTTTTGCAGTTTCAGTTGTGGAAAACTGGAATGATATATGAATCAACCAAATTCTGAGTAAATCTGCTGTTTAACTGGTAAAACGTTAAACACCAGGTCAGTGTGCTAATGTGCATTACACCTGTTTACTCCCAAGGGTAACTTTAGCATTGCAGACAAGAAAGTTAACAAGCACTCTCTCTAGATAGGAGATCAATCACAATGTGAAAGCCATGGAAGGCTCCAAGACGGATTTCATTGTGACTCAGTGGGGAACGCCAAGCATGGGAATAGCTGTCAAGATTTCTCAGACATGCCCCCCTCGATTTTGTAATAATTACGATTAATGAAGTGAAAAATTGTTTTGCTGAAACGCAGCTCATGACAGGTGATGCCTCCCACTGTGTGGGCATGTTCGGAAGATAAGCCCTTAAACAGCTCTGTCCTCATCAGCCATCCTCTCACAGCAAAATACTCTGACCAAGTGTAGTACCAAGGTGCAACAGTGGGATAATTAGACTCAGGTGGACATTGGGGGAAAAGAAAAAAGAGAAGAACTTAGCTCAGAAGGAGAGAGTTGGCCAAAGAAAGTAAAAAGAGGCGGTTACCACCTTTATCCTTCGTCTTTACCACCTTTATCCTTCCTTGTCTTTATAGAAAAGCACACAAGGTCAGTCGAGGCAGCTGGTGGAAGGGCAACAAAACTTTGGATCATAGTCAACCAATCTACACGAACAAGCAAGGGAGAATTGTAATTTGGATTCTGTGAAGGGAGGAGAGCACTGTAGATAGACACAAAGCTGGAGTAACTCAGCGGGCCAGATAGCATCTCTGGAGAGAAGGAATGGGTGATGTTTCTGGTTGAAACCCTTCTTCAGACCAAGAGCACTGTAGCCTGCCATTCTCTCCTTGTGGGTGATTTTTTTCTCTAAATGAATGGAGAGGATATATGGTGAATTATGCCTCTTATTGAATCATACTCGCAGCAGATGGAAAAAAATAAAGATCTTAGAATCTATTGAGTGTATGGATGGCAGTCTTTAATCTCTCAAAACCTTATTTTGCTCTGAATCTGAGAGGATAAATCATTTTTCCAAACTGTCTGACAGCAAACATACCCCTCTTTCCTTTTGGGAGGCTGATGTGGTTTATATTTTTCTTTTTTATCAAGAGTAGAAAATGAAGGTGCATCACAAATCCTACCATACAATGATTTGGAAGATTTGGTAAAGTTGTTTCCTACATACATTAAATGTTTATTTTTTTAAATAACCAAGTGGCGGAGTTTGGACAGTATATGATTTGTAGGAATACCTTGTATTGGTCCATTATTGGCACGTGTACCAAGATGCAATGAAATTCATTATTTTGTGAGCTATCCAAATAAATCACACCATGCATGAGTACCAGGTGGTTCAAAAGAGAAAATCAATAGAGTGCCGAACATGGTGTTGGAATATAGTTAGATGAAAAGATGCACTTTGTAAATGTATTCCTTAAAAAAAAAAAAAGAGAGGTCAATGCCAGCATAAGTGGGGGGGGGGGGGGGGGGTCAAATTTTACTTCAAATTACTATTGCATTTAGTATTAATTTATTATATTACATGTACCAGATATAATGAAACTTTATTAATCAGACACTACAATACATAAATACAGTCAATCCATACACAAGTATACAGAAAGTAGACACAAATTGCTGGAGTAACTCAGCAGGACAGGCAGCATCACTGGAGAAAAGGAATGGGTCCAATTTCCAGTTGAGTGAAAAATACCAGTGCAGAATATAGTTGGAACCAAATGATATCAAAGTACACCCTCATCTCTGCATACGTACATCCTAGTATGGTGGAATATTGCATCTGCTGCTAGAGGTAATTGAGGGGCTTTAAATTATGATCTGGTGATTTTAGTTCAAAAGTCACTTTACTAGCTGGGAAATTAAAATGTAGTTGATGAAATAAATAGAGAATAATAATGTGGTACTAGTGTGAAGTGTGAAACTGCACACCTCCATATTCAGGGACTGTTTCTTCCCAGCTGCTATCAGGCAACTGAATCATCCTACCACAACCAGAGAGCAGTGCTGAACTGTTCAAAAGGGAACTGCAGATGCTGGAATATCGAAGGTACACAAAATTGCTGGGGAAACTCAGCGGGTGCAGCAGCATCTATGGAGCGAAGGAAATGGGCGACGTTTCGGGCCGAAACCCTTCTTCAAACTGTGCTGAACTACTATCTACCTCTTTGGTGACCCTCAGACTATCCTTGATGGGACTTTGCTGGCCTTCCTTGCACTAAACGTTATTCCCTTATATATCTATACACTGTAAATGGCTCGATTGTAATCATGTATTGTCTTTCTGATGACTGGATAGCATACAACAAATTTTTATTGTACCTCAGTAAACGTGACAATAATCTATACTGAACTACTATTCTTGAAACCATGAGATGCATTACAAACCATTATGGTTAACCCACGTAGATTTTAGGAGTTGTAATCTGCCATGCTGGCACACTCTGGCTGATGAGGGACTTTGAACGTGTAAACAGTATGAATGATTCTTCGGGCTCTATGAAACAACTTAGTCAGTCATTCATTTCAAGCAGTGAAGCCTAGCCTGGGCAATGGCTCTCACATACTGTTAACAAATGTAAATACAAAATCCATTTAAAATCCTCATTGCCTCATGCCTTTGAAATTATTCTCTTTTCCTGGCTGCCTTAACACTAAATCATTTCTCACACTGTAAGATGATGGGTGGGCAGCAGGTGGAGGACGACAAAGGCTGAGAAGGCAGAAGAAGGCTGCAGCAGAGAGACTCCCAACCATTGTAGAGTCGGTGCCATTGCATCTGGGTTGTTACAGTCAAGAACTATGGGGTGGCTGTCCATGCTCCAGTCTTCCCATGTTAAAAGTTGTCACACACAGGCATCCACCTGGAGGAACATACCAAGAAGACAATCATACTCGAGTTCAAGTGATTAAATGTGTATAAAGGAACCGCAGATGCTGGTTTGAACCGAAGATAGACACACAATGCTGGAGAACTCAGCTTAGCATCTCCGGAGAGAAGGTATGGATGACGTTTTGGGTCGGGACCCTTCTTCAGACTGAAGATCTGAAATCCACCTTGAAGATCGCCAGAGATGCTGCCAGTCACGCTGACTTGCTTCAGCATTTTGTGTCTATCTTCAAGTGATTGATGTCAGGATGGTACATAATTTGCATTACTCAATGGAACACTCGCAGCTAAAGAAATATTACATTTACAATGGATAACATACAGTTTTAGAAAAATAGCACTAGAGAGGGTCATTCAATTCATTGAGCTTTTTCCACCTTTATCGAGATCATATCTGTTCTGTAACTCTGCTCCAACTACCCGCCTCAGTTCCATTTTCTTTTGTTACCTTGTCTTATCTTCGATTGACAATTGTTAATTGAGTTTACAATGATTGCAGTTTATGAGAAAATGTTTCACACTTCTACCACTCATTGCACAAAGGAGTGTTTTTCAACTTCCCTCCAAAGTGGACTGTCTGTGATTTTAAGTTTGTCCTTTTATCTTCTACCGGCTGTAAATAATTCTCTCTACTTGCCCTATCAATTATTTCCAACATTGTAAGAAATTCAATCATATCAACCATTAACCTTCATATTCCAGTGAAAAAAGACCTTGTTTATAATCTTATAATCTCACCATTGGAGTATTGATGTCATTCTGATGAATATGTGCTGCAGTCTTTCCAAGGCCACTTTATCCTTACAAAGATGTGCCCAGACTCGACATAGTCGAGTTCTCGTATGATCATACATTGTGCAACCGTGGGAGTGTCTCATTCCCTTTATATTTCAATCCTCATATTCACCTGACAGAGACAGTTTATATCTGTTTGGGTGACAAAATCATTCTCCAGTCGGCAGTTTGGTTAATTCACAAGAAAACAATTGGATTGTCTTCCCAGGAGACATTATCGTAGAGCTGGCAGTCTTTTCACTTTGCAAACAAAGTATTATCCCATCCATTTTTCAAGTATGCTGCAGTAATATTTTGTTCCAACACTCACATTGATTCATAAGAACTCGGACTGAACAAAAATCAATTGGTATCCTTAAGTTGGACAGAACCCAAATGTATTAAATATTTAGATCATACAACTTGAATCCGTCCACAGGAGGTTAACTATTTCACAGGGTTTGTGAAGGTAAAAGTCTCTTTGTATGAATTGGTTGTGATTTTTCATGTCTTGAGGCAGTCTGCAGTCTGAAATGATTTTTTTCAATATTAGAAATAATACAGGTCGTACATGAACTTCCAGTTCACATGGTGTACCTTAACCACAATGAAAGATTGGCAGTGAAAACTGATATATTTATTGCATGCAATTTCTTTGATGTAAAATCAATTCTTATGAAATAATCTACAGGTGCACGGTAGGGAGCATTCAGGCTGGTTGCATTGTGGCCTGGTCCGGCAACTTGAACCTCCAGGAGCGAAAAAGACTACAAAAAGTAATGACCACTGCCCAGTCCATCATCGGCTTTGACCTCCCCACCGTCCAAGGGATCTATCGTAGTCGCTGCTTCAAAGGCAGCCAAAATCATCAATGATCCACACCATCCTGGCCACACACTTATCTCACCACTGCCATCAGGAAGAAGGTACAGGAGCCTGAAGACTGTAACGTCCAGGTTCAGGAACAGCTACTTCCCCACAGCCATCGGGCTATTAAACACAACGAATAAGCTATGAGCTCTGAACTGCAAAAGACTATTATTATTTATTATTTGCACTATTTGTTATTTATTGAACTTTTTCTTTTTTTTTCCCCCCGTTATATACAATGTTTACATATTCACATATTCTGTTGTGCTGCAGCAAGTAAGAATTTCATTGTCCCATCCGGGACATATGACAATAAAACACTCTTGACTCTCTTGACAATAAAGTAAATTGTTCAGTTTTTCCACCTTGATAATCAATTAGAATGAAATATATCTGAGGTGGCAGCAGAAATTGGGCAAAAAGCAACCAATCATTTTTTTATACTTTTTTTTTCTGTTGGCTTTGGAACTAAATTCAGGCAATGTAAGATGAGCTGTCAACACACTATTGCCCATTTAAATATTTTGATTACATATTTCACCTAAATAACCCAATGCTCACAACAATTGTGTTTTTGTTTTGGCAGTCTTCTCCTACTTGAGCTAACAATTAGAGATGTTAAAATCTATTTGTCAAGACCAGATCCATTTGTATCCTGCTCTAGCCTCAAGGATGTTTTGATAGCAGTTATTAGCAGTTAGTTATTAGCTTCATTGCAGCATGTGTAGCCCACCATTTTGGTGGGATATTTTCTGTTTAGAACTAACTTATTAAAATACATGAGATTAATGGCATGATTTTTTATTCTGCCACAAGTACTCATATCTCATCATTCCATTAAGAATAATTTTCAGTTGGATAATTCAATGCAAATATTTGCTGTTGGGCTTCCTGTCCTGAATAATAATTGGACAACATTTACTGTATAATCATGTATGTGACACAATCCCAGCATATCTATTATTCACAAAGTTAAGTAGCTAGATCCAGCTCATTCTTCCGGGGGTAATTTTCACCTTTAGATTCTTGCCAATTTTATGAAAAGCAAATTTGAGGCAAACTATGAGGGTGAATATTATTTCGATTGGTCTTTCTTTTTCAATAATTGTCCTTTGAATTATCCACAGCCAATTTCAGCTCAACTGTGTCTCAGAAGTGATAACATTTTATCCTCTTGAAATGCATTTGAAGGGATAGAAAAAAAATAAGGATTGTGAATGGACAGTAAATTTAATTATTGTTAGATAGTCAGAGAAGAAAAGGGTTGAATTGGTCCCCGATGAAAGGTCGCCAACCTGGAAGGTGATCTCTGTTTCTCTTGTTGCAAATGCTTTCCTTTAAAATTTTAGAGATACAGTGTGGAAACAGGCCCTTCAGGCCACTGAGTCTGCGTCGACCAGTGATCACCCTGTACACTAGCACTGTCCTATATGCTAGCACTATCCTACACACTAGGGACAATTTACAATTTTACCAAAGCAAATTTACCTACAAACTTGTACACCTTTGAAGTGTGGGGGAAAACCAGAGCACCCGGTGAAAACGCATGCGATCACAGGGAGAACGTACAAACACCACCCGCCGTCAGGTTCGAACCTGGGTCTCTGGCGCTGTAAGGTAGCAACTCTATCGCTGCGCCACCGTGACATCCCCAGATGCCTGTCGCTCATCCTGCTCTCTGCATCTGGCAAAGGTGCTAGGCGGAGCGGAGCATTCATGATGAGTCTGGGTGTCTGAAGAAGGGTCTTGAACTGAAACGTCACCCATTCCTCCTATCCAGAGATGCTGCCTGTCCCGCTGAGTTACTCCAGCATTTTGTGTCCATCTTCGGTCCAAGACAATCCGCATCTCGTTGGCAAAATGCTGAGGTCATTTTCAGTTCTGAGTACCCGATTCCTCCTGCCCAAAGGATTGTCAGTAAGTAAGTGTTCATGAGCACATTTATTTACTATTATAACTGTCCTTTTCTGCAGCTGGCGATGAATGCTTGATTGCATGAGATTTCCAGAGGGTTACAGCATAGTGGGAATAAAATGAAAAATAATTCTTCTGAATAACATTTCAGAAGTAGTTAGCCCTTTAGCTAATTACCTTTATTTGCTTCCGAATATCAATTATTGTCAAACCGCCAGGTACCCGTGAGAATCATCCAAAGGTTTGCCAAGAGGCAGCAGCGGATTGATAGGGTGTATCATGAGAAAAATCAATCTAGCTGTCATGGTTGAAAACTAAACAGATTTTGATTGGCTTAGGGTGACAGCAAGCATCTTTTTTTCCCCCCAATTTACTGCATAGTGTTTCTGCATTGTCTTTGCTATGGTAGGAGATGCTCGTGATTGAATTGGGAATATTGAGCTATTATTTTGCAAACTAACAGACAGGCATATTCTTCTCACAAGGCAGTGTGACAACATATGCTGTTCATCAAAATACCATTGACTGACGGGTAGCTGTTCGGGGGGTAGGGGGATAAGCAAATGTTAAAGGCCATAAAATTCAGCTGTGCAGCACCCACGTTCTTATCCCATGAATTGCAAATCACCCATGTTCCTGGTTAATTTTTATCTCTCTGCCATTGGCATCACATAAAAGACATACTTCCTGTTAATTTCACGGGGTTGCTGCATTTTTGTACATTACTTGCCCATTACACCCGGCACAAAAGGATAAGTCTAGAAATTAGTTGAATAAGTACCCTTTTAACAACATAATAATTGTTAATGACTGTCAATCAATCTCTATTATGTCTCATTCCCTCAGACTGGTAATTGCTCCAGGAGGTTATGCTGCAGTCATTCCCACTGCGAATAATGAATCACTGGTTTCTTCAGCCAGACAAGCAAGTCAGATCTGATTCAAACTTGGAGCATGTGTGAAGTTGGAATAGGCAGCAACTGCCTGTGGTCGATCAGCTTCATTACCACCAGCCCCCTGTTGGGAATTGTGAAATGGTTAGAGTGCCGACATGAGATTTTACATGGCAGGAGGCCACGGGGCAGGTGCATCGCAAGGGATGAGATTCTCCAGGAAAAAATGAATGGGAGACAAGACAAATACGTCCAGTTTCCTTTCAAATGTCAGAGGAGCAGCTGAGTATTTCCATCATTTTCCGATAATATTTTAGATTTTGTTTTATTCACTCAATGGATGAGAGTTTTGCAGGTTGAGCCAGCATTTAATTACCCATTCTTAATTGCCATCGTGACGGTGCGCATTGAACCATTAGTGTGTGCAGTGTGGGTATATCCACAATACTGTGGAAGAGGGAAGACCGGGAAGTCTGAGATTTTGACCCAACGATGATGAAAGAACTGCGATTATATTTCCAAGTCAGGATGTTGTATGTCTTGGAGGGAAACTTTGAGGTGTTGGGGTTCCCATGTTTTTGTTCCCCTCATTCAACATATCACCGCATGACCTAATGTAGTCCTCGTGCTGCAAATACTAAACCATGGGATTAATCTTGATTCCATAAGAAATGCAGATGGGAAAGCAGAGAGTAACAGCACTAGTATCAAAATAATGTGATGCTAACCTGGCAAACCTATAACACATTTTGTGTGCTAAAGACCCAAAATTAATAAATTAAAGCATTTAAAACGGCAGATGTTGGAAGAGTTGAGGGAGGGTTCCTGATCCAATGTTCATTGGTTTCTCTTTCACAGCTGCTGTATCGACCGGCTGAGTTATTCCAACATTCCTATTTTTGATATGCAATAGGTAGAGATTACCAGCCCACAACCCATGGGTTGGGTCGGAAATATTCCATCCTACCATACTGAGTAGTGCGTGGAGGTGGACAGATAAACTGCTAATGGGAGGAGAAGAATCTCAGAACTTCCCTATCCTCAATGATGGTGGAACTAGGCATATGAGTGTGAAATGCAAGACAGAAGCACTCAAAATTATGTCCAGCCAGCATAATTTTAACCAAAGCCAATTACCCTACAAACATGTACGTCTTTAGAGTGTGGGAGGATAACCGAAGATTATCTTCGGTTGTTATTCAATTAGATCAGATAACCAAGAGGATAACCGAAAGAGAACTTTCCCATTAAATAAACCAGTCTTTGCAGCTGTAGAACCATTGCCTTAGAGTGCCAGAGACCAGGGTTTAATGCTGACCTTGGGTACTATCTGTGTGGAGTTTGCACATTATCCCTGCGCTGCATGCGTTACACACACACACATCTCAAAGACATAAATGCCAGTAGGTTAATTGGCTGCTTTAAATTGTCCCTTGAGTTTAAGTAGTAGTAGAATGTGGGGTGAATTCATAAAAATGCAAGAATAAATTTGGGACTGCACAGTGGTGCAGCGGTAGAGTTACTGTCTTATGGCGACAGACACCTGGGTTCATTCCTGACTACGGATGCTGTCTGTACAAAGTTTGTACATTCTCCCTGTGACCATGTGGGTTTTCTCTGGATGATCCAGTTTCCTCCCACACTCTAAAGACGTACATGTTTGTAGGGTAATTGGCTTTGGTTAAAATTGGCAATTGTCCCTAGTGTGCAGATAGTGCTGGTGTAAGGGGTAATCGTTGGTTGCCACGGAATCGGTGGGCTGAACGGCCTGTTTCCATGCTGTATCTCTAAAATCTAAATACATTTGTATTACTGTGAATGGGTGGTTGATGATCACTGTGGAGTCAGTGGATAAAAAGGCTTGTTTCCATGCTGTATCACTCCATCTATCTAATTCACCAACTTGGCATGACATGTCAGAAAGCATCAGTCAGTGAAGGTAGCATCTGTGGAAAGAGAAACCAGTTAATTTTTCAGATCGGGGACCAGATAACATCCTGAATAACATAGTGAATTGTGGCACTTAATGTGTTGTGCCTCCATCAAAATGTTCCAATACATTCACAACACTTGCATCCACCTGTCAATGTGGAAAATTACCCAAGTATGTCCTGTTCTTAAAAAAACAGAACAAATCCATTCAAGCTAATTACAACTCAATCACTCTACGCTCAATCTCAGCAGGTTGTCAATAAGGCTATCAAGCAGTAGTTACTGTATAACAAGCTGCTCATCGATGCCCATTTTGGGTTTTGTCAGAACCACCTGGAAAGAAATCTCATCCCAGCCTAAGTTCAAATGGAAAGCAGAGCTGACATCCAGAGTTGAAGTGAGAGTGGCTCACCTTGACACCAGATAGGTGTTTGACTGAGCTTTTCAACATGTATCCTTGGTCAGACGGAGCTCAATGAACTGAGCTCAATGAACAGGCTTCTGATCAGTCCTTCCATTCGCTAGGATACTGCCTGATTCACTTCTACCCCATTGCAGACATTGGACTATGTCTATGGAACTGTTGTGCTACAATGTTGAGAACTATATTCTGTACTCTGTACTATCCGTTTTGCTCTACCTATTGTACCCGAGTTTGACATGACTGTATACTATTATCTGATCTAATTGAATAACATGCAAAAACAAAGCTTTTCACGATACCTCGATACACATTACAATAATAACCCTAAGCCTAATCATTGGTGTCATATGTAGTACAAGTCAATATGGTTGTGGTTGTTGGAGAACAATGAAGCAGGACTTCACTGCAGAAGTTTGTCATGGTGGTAGTATATTACCCAGCCATCATCGGCTTCTTCATCAATGACTTCCCTTCCCTCAAGGTCGGGTGGAGATATTTACTGATGGTTGTACAATGTTCAATTTTATTTGCAATTCCTTAGCAAATAAAGCACTCCACACCAGCTTTTGGCAAGACCTAGATGCGATTCAGGCATGGTCTGTTAAATGGGAAGTAAGATATACACCACATAAATGCCAGGCTACTATCTCCTAGTCTAAACACATACCCTTGATGTTCAGTGGCTTTACCATCAACTGCTTTCCCATGGTTAATATCAAGAGTGTCACTATAGACCTGAAACTCAATTGGACCAGTTGTAAGTGTGAGTCAGAGGCCAAGCATCCTATGGTGAGCAACTAACTTTCTAACAGCCTAGGTCCGTTCCACCATCTGCAAGTTAGGAACATGTTGGTACAATCTATACTTGCCTGGATGAATGCAGCTCCAACAAAACTCAAAGAACTTGACACCACCCATGACAAAGCAACCCATTTGGTTCATAGGTTACGTAGGTTCACGAGATTGATCCCTGGGATGGCGGGACAGTCATATGAGGAAAGATTGAAAAGACTAGGCTTGTATTCACATATGAAGGATGAGGGGGAATCTTATAGAAACATATAAAATTATAAAAGGATTGGACAAGCTAGATGCAGGAAAAATGTTCCCAATGTTGGGTGAGTCCAGAACCAGGGGCCACAGTCTTAGAATAAAGGGCTCATTTAAGACTGAGGTGAGAAAAAAATTTTCACCCAGAGTTGTGAATTTATGGAATTCCCTGCCACAGAGGGCAGTGGAGGCCAAGTCACTGGATGGATTTAAGAGAGAGTTAGATAGAGCTCTAGGGGCTAGTGGAGTCAAGGGATATGGGGAGAAGGAAGGCACGTCTATTGATAGGGGACGATTAGCCATGATCACAATGAATGGTGGTGCTGGCTTGAAGGGCCGAATGGCCTCCTCCTGCACCTATTTTATATGTTTCTATATCCATCCACCGTCCTAAACATTCATTCCCTACAATGTCTGTGGACTGTGGTTGTAGTGCACCGCAGAATAGTGCACCTACAAAATGCATTGCAATTACTTCCCTTGGCTTACTCTTACAGCATTTTCCAAGCTAATTACTTCTACCATCAAAGAGGTCAAGAACACCACCACTTGCAGATTCACCACTGTCTTGACGTGAAGGTAAATTGCCATTTCTTCATCATCGCTGTTTCCAAATCCTGCGACCCTCTATCTGACAGCATTATGAGAGCACCTTCTCCAGCAGAATGCTGCAGTCAAAAAGACAGTTCACTACCAGCGTGGCAAGGGAAATCAGAAATGAACAATGAATGCTGGCATTCCCTGCAATACTCAGATTTTGAGAAATGAATTTAGCACTTCCTTGAGTTTATTTTTAGCAGGCAACCAGCATCGCTGCTACTCGGCCAAATTCAGCCACCTTCAGAGTCAATAAAGACGGTGAAAACTGAACTTTCGAAAAAGCACCGTGGCACAGCTGATAGAGTTACGGCTGAAGCTCGCGGCCAGACGCAGGAGACCAGGAACCGGAGAGGAGAGCGAAGTGAGTCAGCCACAGCAGCAGACGCTGGACATTATGCTGTTTCAAAACAGCAGCAGACAAAGGAGAGGATCATGCTGCCAGAATAACGGGCCTTTAAGTTCAAGATAACACTGTACTCTTATGAACAGTGAATCTTTGTGGGTGCCAGAAATATGGCGACTCTTTGTGTACTGCCTTGGTGAAGTCTACCATTACACAACAATTGTTGCACTTTTGTACTTATCTATGATTATGCTTATCTATTGTATGATTTTACTGGACTATATGCAAAGCAAAAATGTCACTACATACTGTAGGTACTTGTGACGATAAAATATCATCATCATCATTATCAATTTGGTTGTTTAAATGATGCTAAAAGAGGGCTCACAAGAATTGTCTGTCTCCGATTGCCCTTGAGAAGTTGTGGTTCTAGCAGCCAGCTTCTAGAATCAGAAGGCAAATAAGAGTGACCTTGGTTTCTGTACCTTTGGAATCCCAGTATTAAAAGTATCCCAACAGGGGTTAGTTCTCATCAGTAGACTCCAGAGGCTAGTACCTGCTCAGTCATCACTCTTTCCCTCCCCTCCACCATCCAACTGTACTGCATCCCCTCCCCCTCCCCACCTCCCCTAGCTGATGCTGCAGGCATATTTAAATACTTCCACGCACAGCCTGTGAATGGTACCATCCAAGCAAACACAAATCAATGGCTTGAAAGCATCATACTGGACACTATTAACATCTCCCGGCTTCTATTTCTTTAGCACTTTAGATTGAAAAGTGCTCCAGAAAGGAAAATTGTAAGATTCTTGCAACCAACAGCGAGTCCAAATTTTTTCCTTTAGGTTTAACATTTCCATTGAAATCAAGCCCATTCTAGGCAATTAATTTCAATGGTGTAAATTTGTCAGAACAATATGAACAAAAGGAAATAAGGAAGGTTTTCCGGTCATAAATCCATTCAGCAATATATTTATTGTTTTGCATTTGATTTCCTATGGCACTCTAAAGGCATGAAGAAGATCAACTTCAATCTTCCAGGGAAGCTGGATTAGAGGGCAGGAGATAATTTGACTAAAGGTACAGACCTAATGCATTTCCAACTAAAGACTTGCAACTGGACCTTCTTTGTTTGTGAATAACAATGTGACCTGTTTAGATTATTACAATGAAACAGAAATATATAATAGGAAAGGTTGACTATCGTATCTGAATGCAGACAAACACATGCATGTTTAGCTCTGCCCTCACATTAATTTGCTTTTCACAGATAATTTCAAAGGTATTTATGCATAGATCTGGAAAATAAGTAGCATGAATATATCCATTAAACATTAATAACATTATTAGTGTTGTCAAAATAATAACCAGTGTTTGTACTGTAAAAGTAAAATGAATTATTCAGAATCATTTTATGATGGAAAACAAGGTGTCCTTGGAAAACTAATGATTAACAGCAGCGGAGTAGAAATTTGCATGGAAATGTTATAATCAAAGCAATAAGTCAGCATGCATTGCACAATTTCATACATGATGCACTGTGTATTAATCTGAACAGGGGAGCACATAATTTCATGAAATGTGTTTGTTTGCAAAATTAATTCCATTTTGTTTTAATTTTCAAAAATAAGGGCTAAATTCTAAACCACTTAAAATGAGCCAGGGAATGTGGAGTTAGTCCAGATGAGTTCAATGGAATGGAGGCATTGCTGCCACAGATGGCTGCGGAAGTCAAGACATTGGGTATTTTTATGTCAGAGAGTGATACGTTCTTGAGTAGGAAGGGTGTCAAAGGTTAAGGGGAGAAGGGGGTTGAGAGGGAAAAATAGATCAGCCATCATTGAATGGTGGAGTAGACATGATGCACTGAATGACCTAATTCTTCTCCTATGTCTTATGGTCTTACTCTCATGTTATATGGTACTCACAATGTTATGATGCTCCTCCACAATAACTGTGCTGCATTAAGAGGATGCTTTTGTAAATATTCACCATCATAAATGTTAAGTAAAATTAGCATGGTCCCTTAAAGAACAAGGAGATGTGATCATATTACATGCAAGCAGAAGTTGTACAAGTGAAGGACCACAACAAGGGAAAAGGTGAGCACCATGTTTCTTTGGAGACTATTGAAGATTTTGGTGATTTTGGTGAATTTGGGCATGCGGGCGTGGGAGTCCAGCTGCGGGAGGCATGGCGCGAGCGTACTTGGGCTGGGCGCGGGGCTTTAGTCCACAGTGGCGGGGGGGGTGGCGGCGCCTGGAGGCAGGTGGGCCTCGATTGGTGGGAATGTGGGCATTGTGATGTCAGCAGCTCACGCGGCGATTATGTTTTTTAAAAGTGAGTTTTGTGATCAATTTTATTCAAAATCAAGTGAAATTGACCAAGGAGTGGATTTCTAAACTCATAAGATAAATCCCTACCGAAATAGTAAAAATCTCCGCTTTTTGCGTCAGGTTTTCATGAAAATACGTTTCAAAGGCTAAATGACATTAAAAGTATAGAGACCAGCGGAAAGTATCGGCCAGCGGAATGGCCGATACTTGCAGGATCCTACCAGCACGCTCTATCCTGCTTAGGCCATAAATTTGGAGCAGGAGCTCCTTAAGGCCGAGATACTTATCAGTGTCCGGGGGGCTGAGAGGAAGTTCGTGACCTCTTCAACCGTGTCCTGGTCGAGGGCCCCCACCAGGTAATAGAAGCGGGTGGCATCGACTGTGATGCCCCGCAGGTTGAACTGGGCCTCCGCCTGCTGGAACCAGATGAGCGGCCGGGTGGTCCAGAAGTTGGGCAGTTTTACGGAGACCGCGTCCAGAGACAGGGCCGTGCCGGCCTGTGAGGAGGTAGGGCTTTCTCTTCTCTCCATCATGACGCCAATGGAGCGTTGGGGGTCACCAATGTGGTGCGTGGGTCTCAAAAGGAAGCACGAAGTCCAGTGTTTTGAGAGGCACCTTTAATTATGTTCCTCCCGGTTGCAGGGAAGACCAAACAAGAGAAAGATGGCACCCAAACCCCTGCCTTTAAACCCTCTGGCTAAGGGCTGCCTCCGGACTGAACCACTCCCGTGCCGAGGGGTTCGACAGTATAATGGCACGACCCTTGGGAGCCGCCACAGAATTCAGAATTTTCAGTATTGTTATCAAGGAAAAGAAAGCAGTTCCAATTATTTGATATTACCCACCCGGGCCCTAGATTTTGAGGCCCTAGGCTTCAACCCATGAGGCCTGTAGGTAAATCCGGCCCTGCCAAGGCCCCCTCCTAGATCTCGAGGCCCTAAGCTTAAGCTTATGAAGTTTATACGTCAATCCGGCCCTGCGTACAATCCAGTAAAGTCATACTTTAGATCAGCACAATCATAGATAAATATTATCTATCCATGTTCTCCAGAGATGCTGCCTGCCCGTTAAGTTACTCTAGCAATTTTTGTTTTTTGCTCAACTTTCCAGCATCTGCAGTCCTTGTGACCACTGTTCATAAATGCATCTGACAGATACCCAAACCTTGGATTAAACTCAGGATTAAGGTGCTGACTGAAGGTAGAATACCTAGAATATATTGATAAGTAATGCATTATCAAATCAACTCACCCCCTCCACAAACTTCCCATCTTTTAGTTGAGGTTGAAATCAGACAGTCTTCCTTCTGTTTGGCTAATCCACATGAAACACACTGCAGCACCATACTTGCAGGTCCATCAATACTGTACGCAATATACTGTAAATAGATTTTCACTCTCTATCTAATTGCTGGAAGCTTCTAAGTGATGAATTTTCACAACAAATATTAGCATAATCCTTGATTGTATATCCAATTTAGTCGCAAGACAAGTATAAAATTCCAATTTAGTCACATTATCTCTGTACCACTTTTTGATCAGCATTTTTCTGAGGTCCAATCATGAGAGCATCGGGCAGAATTAACTGACCAAAGTCAATTTAGAATTTCTGTTGTGTTACAGCACTTACAGCATATTAATGATCCATTTCACTTTATTTATTAGTCCTGGGCTCAAGAGTATTTATACTAACTATTTTGAAATCTCAAAGACAATTTTTTGCCTCTCTTGTTATCACGCTTATGATCATGGAAAATAAATGAACGTTATGCATCAACCAAGCCATAAAATGCTTCAATTATAATCTTAATATTGAACAATTCATGTTGCCTTTCAGATCAGACCAATCTGCAACAATTTCCTCTAGGTTTGGTATAGTTTATTTCCATGCACAGCATGCAGTTTGCTTTAGTTTTGTATGGAGAGTTTCATGCAGAATTTTATGATTTTTATGAAAATTATTTTCACAGATAATCTTCCTTTTAATTAAGAACGAATTGAATACTTCTCATCTTTGATGTTTGAATTTGAATAAAAAACAGATATTTTTCATTATTCTTTTTCAACGTTACTCAATCCTGCCTAGTGAGTGACAGAATGAAAATATAGAGCAAGAAATAAAGAGTGGAACATCTGTAGGTAACAATAGAACTAAATTGTACAATGTTATAGAACTAATCACTGAAGAACATACACAGGTCAACAGAGAGTTGAATCAGGATATCACGTGATTAAATTAGCAATGTTACAACATTTTGAGATTTTAAAAATCAAGTCTGCAATTTATCCCATCAGATAAAGCATAAAATGAAGTTTAATTTGACACCTAACTCACTTTCATATCTTCAGTATTAAAAAAGGTTATGGCCATTTTCATACTGAAATTGGCATCTTGTTCCCTATTGTTTTTCCATTGACTTAACTCAAAAGCTGTGATCGAGGACAGTCAAAAGCCCATAACTTTCTTAAAAATTAAGAGAACTGAATAAAATGTTCAGTTATTATAGATTGAAGCATTCTGAAACAAATCTTACTTGGATTACCTGAAATTAAAGCATATAATTAGTTAGTTACCTAATTGAAGCTAATTACAAAATTCAATTACTAGATCTAAACATCTATCCATTTGTTAAGAAACAGTTAACATTTTTAAATTGCCTGTCCAAATAACATTCACACAAGAATTCACAATATAACATGATTTTTAAATCTCATTGTCATGAATTTATAGGCCAAATGGAAGGAATTTAATGTTTAATTCCCATAAATTAATGGCCATTTAAATCATCTTGCGAATGGGTTTTTGTGGAAAGTGATCGATTGGAACGTTGTGGTTTGCGGTGAATTTGAACCCCATGTCGGCAGGAAAAACACTGCCGATATGTGGTATGGGCCAAAATATTTTTTTTTTTTTTTTGTTTTCTGTTTTTAATCAACTTGATTTTAATATTGATAAATGCATTGTGATTTTATGTCCTGTAAGGTGTCCTTGGGTGTCCAGAAAGGCGCCAGCAAATAAAATGCATTATTATTATTACTATTAAAATCACATTTTCACCAATGAAATTTGGATTAAAGTCATCCTAAGAACCAAGTTTATATGTAAAATAAACAACTTAACTTATGTTTTGTCCCCTACGTGAGATCCGTCCCATTGTCGGCGTTGAGGGCGTTAGATTTTTTATTTTACTCCAGCTTTTAAATTGTCCCCCGATATTTTTTTTTAACTTCCGAAAACGGAAGATGGAACAATTTCTCTGCGTCAGCTGGCAGCCCGAGAAAATATATCTTGGACAGGCAGGAGAAAACGGCATTTTAATCCCGCCCCCCTCCCTCAAAGGCGCCAAAGTCGCGCACAAGGCCAGCAGCAGAACTGCAGCGCCGCTGAAGGTAAGTATTGTAACATACCTCATTAAATAGTTCTAGAAATAGCAATAATGCAAAGGTTTCATGCAGTTGATAGTCTATACAACTGAGTGCCAGATAGCCGGGTTTTCCTGCAATTACTATATGGATGTAATACACTTTTCAAAGAGAGAAAGCAGTGTTCTTTACTTGTTTGTAAATATGTTGTGTGCATGTGCTATTATAGCATTATCATTTGTATCATGTTGGTTGCTGTCAGTCTATAAAATATATACATATTTATTCCTTAACCCACAAAGGGTTATTAGAGATTTTATTTACAGCATTTGCAGACCACCTCTGAATACAACACAAAACCCGAAAAGTATTTGCCAAATGGGAATAATTCATTATGATAGTAATATTAGCAAATAGATCAACATCAGAAGTAGAATCCAGGAAGGTTTTCATTTCAAGTGTTCCAAACTAATTTATTTCCACCCCATCCATTCTATCTTTTAAACTGATTTTTCAGAATTTGAACATTGTTGTCAGGAATGATATTCAATGTCAACCCAAAATTGTCCTGGAAAGCAATTTAAGAAACACATAGTCAGCAGCTGGGTAGGGAATGGACAAACTAGGTTTTGGTTGGGTAGATTGATTCACAAAAAGGATAAAAGTTTATGGAAGCACTTTCAAACATCTCCTCCAGGGTTGCCAGTTGCTGTATTATCTTACCATATTTCCCTCTTTTAGGAGGAGACATAAGTTCTTAAGTCATAGGTGCATAGGTGCCATTTGATCCATTGAGTAGTCTGTCAGTCAATCATGTCTGATCTATTTTCCCTCTCAACCCCATTCTGCCTATTCCCCATAACCTTTGACAATCTTACCAATCAAGAACCTGTCAATCCCTGCTTTAAAAAATCCCAAAGACCTGGCCTTCACAGCCATCCATTCCAATGTTTTCAACATATTCACTACCCTCTGGCTAAGGAAATTCCTCCTCATCTCCTTTCTATAACTACATCCATTTATTCCAGACTCTGGTCCCAGACTCTCCCACTAGTGGAAATATTCTCTCCACATCTACTCTATCCAGGCCTTTCACTATTCAGGTAACATTGAGATGGCTGAACAATAATCAGTAATATCACACATGTCATTTTCAGGCTGTATCTTTTAAGTAAGTAAGTAAGTAAGTAAGTAAGTACGTTTATTGGCCAAGTATTCACATACAAGGAATTTGCCTTGGTGCTCCACCCACAAGTAACAACATGACATACAGTGACAGTTACGAATGACTCAGAAAACACTAAACATTAATAATAATAAAACATTAATGATAAATCACCATTGATCAAGCATGCGAACCAACAAAATACCAGATCAAAAGGAGGCTACAGATTTTTGGCTGTTGAGTGGAGCAACTACTCGTGGATAAAAACTGTTTTTATGTCTGGCTGTGGCAGCTTTGACAATCTGGAGTCGCCTTCCAGAGGGAAGTGATTCAAAGAGTTTGTGGCCAGGGTGAGAGGGGTCAGAGATGATCTTGCCCGCTCGCTTCCTGGCCCTTGCAGTGTACAGTTCATCAAAGGAGGGAAGGTTGCAGCCAAAAATTATTTCATCCAAAAAAAAGCTGCAATATGTAATTAAGAAGACACAGAGTAACTCAGTGGTCAGACACACATGTATAGATGATTTTCGGGTCAGGACCCTTCTATAGACTGATTGTAAGGGGTGAGAGAAAGCTGGAAGAGAGGAGGGGCAGGAGTAAGCCTGGCAAATAATAGATTGATACAGTTGAGAGTTTTTTTGATAGAAGATGTGAGGCAAAATTGTGAATAGTGAAGCTAGTGGAAGGAAAGTAAGTATGAAGGGAGGGAGGATGGAAGAAATAGGTGCAAATCTAAGTGGGGGCACATGAGAAAGGGGGGGGGGTGACAGAAAGGGCGGGTGTAATACGGGGGAAGAAGGAGGAGTTGGTTACCTTAAGTGCCTGTCCCATGAGCATGCGACTGCATGCGGCAAGGGCGACCTAACGTGGTCGCTTGAGCCGTATGGCCTCGCGGGGCTGGTCCCACTTCGATCGCCGGTGCTGTATGGAGTTGTGCGGAGCTGGTCCCGACATCGTGCGGGGCTCCGAAAAACTGCCACTGTCCAAAAACGCTGCGCGGCAACGGCCTGCCGGCCCGCAGCCGCATTGAGGCCATACGCACTGCCTCGACGGGCGTGCACAGCGTCTCAATGCCGTACGCAGCGTCTTGACAGCATACACCTAGCACGGACTTCCAGCGGACTTCGCTCGAACTTCACGTCAACTCGTACGGGATCACTCGACATCCGCGCGGCCCCCGCTTCCGGTTTGGTCACGCTCGCTGAATGCAGTCACATGCTGGTGGGATAGGCCCTGTAAGGGGATCACTTGACCTCCACGCGGCCCCTACGTGGCCCCCGCTTCCGGTGTTGTCGCGCTTGACGCATGCAGTCGCATGCTCATGGGACAGGCCCTTTAAGGTGGTATGTAATTACCTCAAATTGGAGAATTCAATGTTCATACCTTTGTGTTGTAAGCTATCCAAGCAGAATATGAGGTGTTGTTCCACCAGTTTGCATGTGGTCTCACTCTGGCAATGGAGGGGACCCAGGACAGAAAAGTCAATATAGGAATGGGAATAAAGCCTTAAATTTGTTAGCAACCAGAAGAGCTCGCAAGCCTGGGCAGACCGAGAGCAAGTGTTCCGTGAAAAGGTCGATGAGGCAACACTTGGTCTTACTAATGTACAGGAGGCTCATCAGGATCGCCAGAGGCAGTAGATGAGGTTAGATGAGGTGCACATGAACCTTCTTCTCACCTGGAAGGACTGTTGGTATCCTTGGATGGAGGTGAGGGAGGAGGTATAGGGACAGATGTTACATCTAATATCCCTATAGCAGGTCTCTTTAATACATAATTACAGTGGCTTGCAAAAGTTTTCATACCCCTTGAACTTTTCCACATTTTGTCACGTTACAACCACAAACGTAAATGTATTTTATTGGGATTTTATGTGATAGACCAACACAAAGTGGTGCATAATTGTGAAGTGGAAGGAAAATGATACATGGTTTTCAAATTTTTTTACAAATAAAAAACTGAAAAGTGTGGCGTGCAAAAGTATTCAGCCCCCCTGAGTCAATACTTTGTAGAACCACCTTTCACTGCAATTACAGCTGCAAGTCTTTTGGGGTATGTCTCTACCAGCTTTGCACATCTAGAGACTGAAATTTTTGCCCATTCTTCTTTGCAAAATAGCTCAAGCTCAGTCAGATTGGATGGAGAGCGTCTGTGAACAGCAATTTTCAAGTCTTGCCAGAGATTCTCAATTGGATTTTGGTTTGGACTTTGACTGGGCCATTCTAACACATGATTATGCTTTGATCTAAACCATTCCATTGTAGCTCTGGCTGTATGTTTAGGGTTGTTGTCCTGCTGGAAGGTGAACCTCCGCCCCAGTCTCAAGTCTTTTGCAGACTCTAACAGGTTTTCTTCCAAGATTGCCCTGTATTTGGCTCCATCCATCTTCCCATCAACTCTGACTAGCTTCCCTGTCCCTGCTGAAGAAAAGCATCCCCACAGCATGATGCTGCCACCACCATGTTTCACAGTGGGGATGGTGTGTTCAGGGTGATGTGCAGTGTTAGTTTTCCGCCACACATAGCGTTTTGCATTTAGGCCAAAAACTTCAATTTTGGTCTCATCTGACCAGAGCACCTTCCTCCACATGTTTGCTGTGTCCCCCACATGGCTTGTGGCAAACTGCAAACGGGGCTTCTTATGGCTTTTTTTCAACAATGGCTTTCTTCTTGCCACTCTTCCATAAAGGCCAGATTTGTGGAGTGCACGACTAATAGTTGTCCTGTGGACAGATTCTCCCACCTGAGCTGTGGATCTCTGCAGTTCCTCCAGAGTTACCATGGGCCTCTTGGCTGCTTCTCTGATCAATGCTCTCCTTGCCCGGCCTGTCAGTTTAGGTGGATGGCCATGTCTTGGTAGGTTTGCAGTTGTGCCATACTCTTTCCATTTTCGGATGATGGATTGAACAGTGCTCCGTGAGATGTTCAAAGCTTGGGATATTTTTTAATAACTTAACCCTGCTTTAAACTTCTCCACAACTTTATCCCTGACTTGTCTGGTGTGTTCCTTGGGCTTCATGATGCTGTTTGTTCACTAATGTTCTCTAACAAACCTCTGAGGCCTTCACAGAACAGCTGTATTTATACTGAGATTAGATTACGCACAAGTGGACTCTGTTTACTATTTAGGTGACTTCTGAAGGCAATTGGTTGCACTGGATTTTATTTAGGGGTATCAGAGTAAAGGGGGCTGAATACTTTTGCACGCCACACTTTTCAGTTTTTTATTTGTACAAAAATTTGTAAACCATGTATCATTTTCCTTCCACTTCACAATTATGCGCCACTTTGTGTTGGTCTATCACATAAAATCCCAATAAAATACATTTACGTTTGTGGTTGTAACGTGACAAAATGTGGAAAAGTTCAAGGGGTATGAATACTTTTGCAAGCCACTGTAAGTCTCAGTGTCAAAAAAGGTGTCTCAAGCTTAAATATTGACAATTCCTTTCACCCCATCGATGCTGCTCGACCTTCCAAATTCATCCTGCAGTTTTGTTTTCAGATTCTAGCATCTAGTGTCACCTCCAAGTCTCTAAAGTACTGCAACACCCTAATCATTTTTTTTTACTGGCCAGGAGCACAAGGCATAGCTGTTACACAACACATTTGTAACTTTCAATGAAACAGCTAGCTGGCATTAGTTTCCCTTAACTCCTAGTTGCTTCAATTTCTTGCAGGCTTTTCTTGTTGTTTTCTTCTTAATACTCTTCAGCTTCTTAGATTCTCATAGCTGAAGTTGCTAAATTTCTGACATTCTCTGATGTTTCTCCACATTGCCAGTCTAACTAATAGACTTGCTGACTCCACTGCTTTGAAGCCCAAGTCTGTCACCGGTCCCTTCAACACAGTTACAGATAACCTTTCCTCAAGGAACTTCAACAGAGTTAGTTTAAATGAAATAACTGGGAAAGTTTTCTCTTAAAATTGTAACTCAGAACTGCTGGCATATTTTCAAAGTCAGCAGATTATCCAAAATAAATCAGTAAGGTGTTTTTCTTCTTGGCAGCATGTATTGATAGGCGAAAGGCCTGTTGATAGAGAGACCTTGAGTTGCAGCAGTAGTCAGCAAAATAATGTTGGTGTATCAGCATGCCAGATTTAACAGATGCGAAGCCTGAGCCCAGGTGCTTTTGATATTGCTGCCAGGGGCTATTGTAATCAACATGGTCCCAAAATAAAATTCCTGCATGGATTTGTCTGATGTTGTATTGTTTGTAGCTGCTTAAAATAATCCTTACTGATTTGTTGATTACCTTTACAGTCATTAATCATGCGCTGAATCACCTCGATGAAGGTCAAGTCTGGCTATGTGTTACCTTGACCATTTAGCAGATCATCTCATTTTTAAAGTAGAATTAATGTTTTTAAAATTATCAGTTAAAATATTAATGATATTTCATCTATCATCTATATACAAAATAAACATAATATACATAATAAACAATAGAAGTTCAATAAATTAAAGACCCCGATAAAAAAGCCTGTCCTTAGGGCAATTAAGGAAGCTTGTGAAATGCTTAACTTCTTAAATGAAACATGTGGTTTTTAACAGGGTAATTCTGTAATTTGAGTGGCTGCTCAAACTGCTTGCTTGCTTGATTATTATTGAAAGACAGACCTCTTCTAATCCACACCAAACTCGAAGTCAAGCTGGGACAGGGATAATTCATACCACAGAGGCTGCTTAATATTTGGGCAACACAATGGTGCATCTGGTAAAGCCTCTGCCTCACAGCACCAGCAACCCAGGATTTTATCCTGACCTCGGCTGCTGTTTGTGTGGAGTTTGCACGTTCTCCTTGTGACCATGTGGGTTTTCTCCTGGTGCTTCTATTTTCGCCCTCATCCCAAAGATGGGTGAGTTTATAAGTAAATTGGCCTCTGTAATTTGTCCCAACAGGAAGAGGATGCAAAAATGGGATAATATAGAACTAGTGTGAACAGATGATTGAGGGTTGGCGTGGATTTGGTGAGCCAAAGGGTCTGTTTCCATGCTTTAGCTTTCAATCAATCAATCTTTCAGATCAATGGCAAGTGCCAAATCAATGTCGCTGACCAGAAAACTAACTGTTGCCCAAAGTAGTTTAATTTTGTATAAACGGAGATTCCCCTCAATCTGACAATTTGCTACAACGTTTTCAGCAGAGATAATAACTTTACAGCTTATTTCAATAATTTCAGGAGTGAAATAAAATATACTCTTAGACTGAAAGCCACTAAAAATATATTTTTTTTTTCCCAAAGCACTTTTATTTTGTGATAATTGGAATTTTTGGGATTGATAGCAGGGGGGCTGTAGGCTTATTCGGTGCAAGGGGGGAGTGACGGGACAGGGACGATGACAACCGGATGGGAGGAGACGGGATGGAGGGTGGGATATCAAGAGGACATGAATACAAGAATAGATATGTAATTCTGATGCTCTATAAAGTGCTGGTTAGGCCACATTTTGAGTATAGTGAGCAAATTTGGGCCCCATATCTGAAGAAGGATGTGTTGACTCTGGAGAGGGTCCTGAGGAAGTTAACAAGAATGATTCCAGGAATAAGTGGGTTAACATATGATGAGCGTTTGATAGAACTGGGCCTCTCTTTGCTGGAGTTTGGAAGGTTGAGGGTGGACCTCATTGAATTGAATTGAATTGAATCCTTTATTTGTCATTCAGACCTTTCGGTCTGAACGAAATGCTGTTGCCTGCAGCCATACATGTAATAATAACAAAACACAATAAACACAAATTAACATCCACCACAGTGAGTTCACCAAACACCTCCTCACTGTGATGGAGGCAAAAGTCTTAGAGTTACTGTCTCTTCCCTCCTCTTCTCCCTCTGCGCCGAGGCGATACCCCACCGGGCGATGGCATCAGTCCCGCGGTTCAAGCTCCGCGGCCCGGGGGTGGTCGAAGCTGCCCGCAGCTGTTGCAACGGGTGCTCCGGAAAACAGGCACCAGCCTGTGACCTGCGAGCTCCCGACATTGTCCTCCACTGGCCCGCGGCCGAGCCCCGGATCCAGGTCGCCGCCGCCAGAACGCCGCCTCAGCCGCCGTAGCACCGTCTCCGCCCCGCACCGGGCCGCCCACAAGGCAGCGTCTCAGCCCCGCACCAGGCTGCCCCCACGAGAGCACCTTCCAGCCGGGAGCCGGTCCGCCCACACGGCAGCGTCTCAGCCCCGCACCGGGCTGCTCACACGGGAGCGCCTTCCAGCCAGTAGCCGTGCCGCTCACACAGGAGTGTCTCAGCTCCGCGCCGTCCGCCCTCACCGGAGCGCCGAGTCGTGCCGCTACCCGGACGTCGCCACAGCTCGAAGACGGCCAGCCTCGCGTTGGTGAGTCCTGGCTGGCTCTACCTCCGGACCCTCGAGGTCGGTCGCAGGTTGGAGGCCGCCAGCTCCGCCATTAGGCCTCAGCGCAGACGGGGGAAGAGAAGGGGGATACGACAAAAAGTCGCATTCCCCCGAAGGGAGAGACAGAAAGTTCTGTTTCACCCTCCCCCCACACACATAACACCACCTAATAACCAAAAAAATTACTAAACTAGACAAAAAAAACAACACAAAAAGTAAAAACAGACAGACTGCAGGCGAGCCGCAGCCGTATCACAGCGCCGCCACAATGAAAGGTATAGATAGAGTGGATGTGAAAAGGATCTTTCCACTGGTTGGAGAGTCTAGGACCAGAGGATCTAGCCTCAGAATTAAAGGGAGCTCTTTAGTCAGAGGGTAGTTTATCTGTGGAACTCATTGCCACAGAGTGCTGTGGAGGCCAAGTCAGTGGATATTTTTAAGGCAGAGATAGCCAAATTCTTGATTAGAATGCATGTCAAGGGTTATGGGGAGAAGGCAGGAAATGGATTAGGAGGCAGAGATCAGCCATGATTGAATGGTGTAGTTGACTCGATGGGCCAAATAGCCTAATTCTACTCCAATAACTTGTGAACCCAAGGGTGTGGCAATAGATATGTATGAAACCAATAACATACTTTCCAAAGCTACAATGCTGAGTGCCACCTGGCTTCAAAAGGAACATCTAGATACATTTTTAGATATGCACATGGAATTTCAGAGAGGCACATGGATAAGCAGGTAATGGATCATGTGCAGGCAGAGGAGATTAGTTTAACAGCGTCATGTTTGGCATGGACACTGTGGGCCAAATGGTCAGTTCCTGTGCTGTACTTTTCTACATTCTCTGTTCTAACTTGTTTCCTTGTGCTCTAATATGACAGCAACTTCAATGAGATTCAGCTGTAACTTTCAGGAAGGATTCATTAGATACACAATGTCACAAGCAGCCTAGCCCTGTGCCATATTGCACGAAGCTTCTCATTTCACCCTCAATTCCAAAGTGAAAATCCCAAAAAATCCCATTTTTGATTTTGGCCTCATTACTTTCCTCCGAGTAGTTCTGCTGCATTATAATTTAAAGTTCCAATTCTTCCCTTTGGACTGTTTTGATTATTTATCCACACGGATCAGTACATTCCCAGGGCTTTAATTGTTCACAGAAATCATATGCACTCATGTTTAATTAACTATAATATGCTGTAAGTGTAAATAAGAACAAAGCACCTTTTATCAGCTTGGTGATTCATTTTTCTTTCACCCAGCGGAAATAAAGGATTCAGATCGTTAAATAAAACTGATAAAGAAAGTAAATCTTAGTCAGTGGTGAACAAACCTGTAATTAGTCCAGCTGATGATAAATACCATGATTAAAGCTTGAGTACAGGAGTTTCAACCATAAATGATATTTGTATTGAAAAAATGTCTGAAACTTTCAAGAGGATTTAACTCTTAAGGGGGTACTTATATATAAATGTGATAGTGGAAAGTAGTTGTTGAATGGGAGCAATTGTTTATATATATTTATATTGCTGAATGTTGTGCCATTTGTCAGTGAAATATGATGGTGTTTCCAATTGCTGAGGAGGTGTTGACCAATTAGCTGCAATATCTGTGTAACTAAACCAGATGGACCTTCAATTAACACTTCATTTGAGTTGGTTGTCAAAAAGGAAGGTTCACGTACCTCTTTAATTATCACCAAGGAAATCCCAGAAGCTGGCTTGATTGTTGTTTCATTGAAATAATTGGTCCACAAGGTCACTGACGATAAAGGTTGACTGATTCAGAATGGAGAAACTAAAATAAATATTTATTTATGAGTAGTCTTTTGATGTTGTGATTTGAATTCAGTACTTTTTCATTTTGCAGTGTAAGTCAATGATTAACATTGCTTCCTTTCTGAAAACAAATTGGCTTCTAAATATATTTTCAAATGATTATGAAAATATTGGTTATTGTGGGCTATAAAGTGGTATATAGATTATAACTGAACTCAACCAAATTATTCTTATTTAGCTTTGCCTGAAGGCTGTGCCATACTAGCAGCTTTATAAAGAATGCTGTCACATCTGAATCAATGAAAAAAATGGTACAGTTTAAAAGCAACGTTCCACAATATATTTTAAAGTACAATAAATTCAAACGCTCACACTGAAGCCATATATAGCCATTTATTTATTATCTAACAATAGAAATATCGATTGGTGGGTCCATGGTCCCAGGGGTGGTAGTGCAGGTAGATTTGAGTGATGTTCAAAGGCTTTTGGATAGGCACATCAATATGCTGGGAATGGAGGGATATGGATCACATGCACGTAGATAATAGTTTGTCTTGGCATTATGTTCAGCACAGACATTGTGGGCCTCTTTCTTTGCTGTACAGTTCTATGTCCTATGAGTTCAGTGGATTTTCAATGCAGAATCACGATGTGTAAATATTCATGGCAGGAAATTGAGTAGGAACAATTACTGTCTCGTTTCTGCCAGAGTTTCCTCCCTGATTTCCATTGTGCTTCTAGCAACTTTCCATAAATCATCCCTGTTATTATATATGGCATTTCACGGTTGGAGTTGCTTGCTCTGAGCAGACAAGAGTTTCATCATTCAGGGTTGTGTTCAAGGTACTCTTTACTATATGTCTGTGAAAGCTGGGTGACGTACTCCAGGCGAGAGCAAAGAGTGAAGGCAGGAACTGTGCAGATGGAGGCTGTGTCTCTCAAACCACTTGAGGTCAATGCATCAAGAAGAGCAATGCGCTGTGAGTAGATAGGTTGCATTCATTAGTAGTTTTGTGTGACTTATTTATTGGGTTGCTATTATTTTGCTGTTCTGTTTACAACATTGCATCTACCAAGCTTCAGTCCAATTTTGAGCGTTAATTGCAAGAATAAAGGTGCATTCCCTTTATCTTCAAATCCAAGTGGAGTTTATGTTATACTCCAAAGCAAATTTACACTACACTGATAACAAAGGACCTTTTGAGAGCAGGTCGGACAAAGCAGCAGTGAGAACGGCTGTTGACTGGCCCTGGTGAGTTGAGTGCAGGTTTAAAAATAGGGCAAATGGCACTTTAGCAGTCTTTGAGTGCAGGTCGGACAAAACACATACTTACAAGCTCATCAGAGGAAGGAAGGTTAGGAGTGAGTGTGCGGATTGGCTGAACAATTAGATTGGAAGATTGGTAAATTGGACAATTAGGCAATTTAGCATCTGATATAAGCAAGACTTGCTCAAGGGGTGTGGCCCTGTCGAGGGAAGTGCCCTGTGAGAAAAGTGCGAGTCTTTGGCTGCTAGTCTGTGAGAAAAGTGCGAGTCTTTGGCTGCGAGTCTTCAGCGAGGAGGCTGAGGGAGGACGCCGCACCAAACATAGGGGGGGAGAGACGAAAGAATGAAATGTCAAGCAAGCTGATTCAGTGTGATGCTTGCAGTATGTGGGAGGTCAAGGACACTGTTGGTGCCTCTGGCTGCTACAAATGTGAGAAGTGCATCCAGGTACAGCTCCTGAAGGACCGTGTTGGGGAACTGGAGAAGCAAGTGGATGACCTCGGGTTCGGTAAGTGAGTCGTTCCTCGCCAAGTCCTACAGTAAGATTGTTACACCGGAGGTACTGGAAGAGAGAAAGTGGGTGATGGTGAGAAAGGGAGGGAAACATGGAAGGCAAAGGTTCCCGGATGTTGTACCTCTTGAGAACAGGTTCACCCACTTAGAAGCTGTCGGGACAGAAGACGTTAACACACTGAGCGGCGGACTGGCTTGCGAAGCAAAAAGGGCTGTTGAGCCAAAACCAAAGAGGCCGACGTCAGGCAATGTCGTGGTAGTTGGAGACTCCATTGTGAGAGGTACGGACAGGGGTTTCTGTAGGAACAGACGGGATTTGAGGATGGTGTGCTGCCTTCCTGGTGCCAGGATCCAGGATGTCATGGACAGATTGAAGAATATCCTCAAGGGTGAAGGTGAACAGCCGGAAGTGGTAGTGCATGTCGGCACAAACAATGTCATAAAGAAGGGGGATGAATATTCTGAAGCGTAACTTTAGAGAGCTCGGAAAAGTGCTGAAAAGCAGGACCTCCAGGGTGGTTATCTCCGGTTTGATTCCAGTTCCTCGTGCTGGCGAGAGCAGGAACAGGGAGATACGGGACCTGAATGTGTGGCTGAGGAACTGGCGCAGGGGACAGGGATTTCGATTCTAAGACCACTAGGATCTGTTTTGGAGTAAGGGGGAACAGTACAAAAGGGACGGATTGCACCTTAACAGGTGGGGGACCAGCATTCTGGCGGGCAGGTTTGCACTGCTACACGGATGGTTTTAAACTAAATAAGGGATGTAGAGTGTCAAATGGGATAGTCAAGGACATAGTTAAAGGGAAAGAGAGTAAAGGGGTAGTTAATTACCCCAGAATTAACAGGAAAGAACGCTCACAAAGGGATAGGAGAATATGGCAAAGTGTAATAGGGATCGATGTGAAAGGTGAGATGCGTAAGGAATTAAAAGTATTGTATACGAATGCGCGAAGGAAAATAAGTAAGGTGGATGAGCTTGAGGCTCAGTTAGAGGTTGGTAGATATGACATTGTGGGGATTACTGAGACGTGGCTGCAGGAGGATCGGGCCTGGGAACTTAATATTCAGGGTTATACATCCTATAGAAAGGACAGGCAGGTGGGCAGAGGAGGAGGGGGGGGGGGGGTAGGTCTGCTGGTGAGGGAGTGAATTCAATCCCTTATGAGGGAAGACATAGGGACTGATGAGGTAGAGTCACTATGGATTGAGTTGAGGAATTGTAAAGGCAAGAAGACACTAATTGGTGTTATCTACAGACCCCCAAATAGTAGCCTGGATGTAGGGTGTAAGTTGCAGCAGGAGTTAAAACTGGCATGTAACAAAGGTAATGCCACTGTGGTGATGGGGGATTTCAATATGCAGGTAGACTGGGAAAATCAGTTTGGTTCAGGACCCCAAGAAAGAGAGTTTGTAGAATGCCTCCGAGATGGATTCTTAGAGCATCTTGTAATGGAGCCGACCAGAGAAAAGGCAATTCTGGATTTAGTGTTGTCCAATGAACAGATATGATAAGAGAACTCAAGGTAAAGGAACCACTTGGAGGTAGTGATCATAATATGATTAGTTTTAATCTGCAATTTGAGAAGGAGAAGGTTCAATCAGAAATGTCAGTGAAGCAGTTGAACAAAGGGGACTAAGATGGCATGAGAGGGGAGCTGGCCACAGTAGACTGGAAAGGGATCCTAGCAGGAAAGACGGTGGAATAGCAATGGCAGGTATTTCTGGGCATAATCTGGAAGACGCAGGATAATTTCATTCCAAAAAGGAAGAAAGATTCTAAGGTGAGTAGGAGGCAACAGTGGCTGACAAGAGAAGTTAGGGATAGAAAAAAACTAAAAGAAAAGATGTATAACACAGCAAAGAGTAGCCAGAAGCCAGAGGATTGGGAACTTTCATAGGAAACAAAACGGGCAATATGGGCTGAAAAGATAAAGTACGAAGGGAAGCTGGCCAGGAATATAAGGAAGGACAGTAAAAGCTTCTTTAGATATGTTAAGGAAAAAAGAGTAGCAAAGTCAAATGCGGATCCCTTGAAGGCAGACACGGGTGAAATTATTATGGGTAACAAGGAAATGGCAGAAGAGTTGAACAGGTACTTTGGATCTGTCTTCACTAAGGAAGACACAAACAATCCCCCAGATGTACTGGAGGACAGAGGGTCTAAAGGGGCAGAGGAACTGAAATAAATTTTCATTAGGCGAGAAATAGTATTGGGTAGGCTAATGGGACTAAAGGATGATAAATCCCCTGGGCCTGATGGTCTGCATCCCAGGGAGGTGGCTCTAGAAATAGTGGACACATTGGTGATTATTTTCCAATGTTTGATCGATTCAGGATCAGTTTCTGTGGATTGGAGGATAGCTAATATTTTCCCACTTTTCAAGAAAACAGCGAGAGAGAAAACCGGGAATGACAGACCAGTTACTCTGACCGGTGGTGGCAAAAATGCTGAAATCAGTTATTAAAGAGGTAATAATGGGGCATTTGGATAGCAGTAAAAGGATTAGTCCAGGTCAACATGGATTTATGAAAGGGAAATTATGCTTGACTAATCTTCTGGAATTTTTTGAGGATGTGACAAGTAAAATGGATGAAGCGGTGCCAGTAGATGTAGTGTATCTAGACTTTCAGAAAGCCTTTGATAAGGTCTCGCACGGGAGACTGGTGAGTAAAATTAGAGCACATGGTATTGGGGGTAGGGTGTTGACATGGATAGAAAATTGTTTGGCAGACAGGAAGCAAAGAGTAGGAGTGAACGGGTCGTTTTCAGAATGGCAGGCAGTGGCGAGTGGAGTGCCGCAAGGCTTGGTGTTGGGGCCGCAACTGTTTACCATATATATTAATGATTTAGAAGAGGGTATTAAGAGTGACACTAGCAAGTTTGCGGATGACACAAAGCTGGGTGGCAGTGTAAACTGTGAAGAGGATGTTAGGAGGTTTTAGGGTGACCTGGACAGGTTGAGTGAGTCGGCAGATGTGTGCAGATGCAGTATAATATAGATAAATGTGAGGTTATCCACTTTGGTGGCAAAAACAAGAGGGCAGATTATTATCTCAATGGGGTTAGGTTAAGCAAGGGGGAGGTGCAGCGAGAGCTGGGTGTCCTTGTACACCAGTCACTGAAAGTTGGAGTGCAGGTACAGCAGGCAGTGAAGAAAGCTAATGGAATGTTGGCCATCATAACAAGAGAATTTCAGTATAGGAGTAAAGAGGTTCTTCTGCAGTTCTATAGGGTTCTGATGAGACCACATCTGGAGTATTGTGTACAGTTTTGGTCTCCTAATTTGAGGAAGGGCATCCTTGTGATTGAGACAGTGCAGCGTAGGTTCACAAGATTGATCCCTGGGATTGCGGGTCTGTCATATGTGGAAACATTGAAAAGACTAGGGTTGTATTCACTGGAGTTTAGAACGATGAGGGGGATCTTATAGAAACATATACAATTATAATAGACTGGACAAGCTAGATGTAGGAAAAATGTTCCCAATGTTGAGCGATTCCAGAACCAGGGGCCATTTTCTTAGAATAAAGTGGAAGCCATTTAAGACTGAGGTGAGAAAAAACTTTTTCACCCAGAGTGTTGTGAATTTGTGGAATTCCCTGCCACAGAGGGCAGTGGAGGCCAAGTCACTGGATGGATTTAAGAGAAAGTTAGATAGAGCTCTTGGGGCTAGTGGACTCAAGGGATATGGGGAGAAGGCAGGTACAGGTTATTGATTGGGGACGATCAGCCATGATCACATTGAATGGCGGTGCTGGCTCGAAGCGCTGAATGGCCTCCTCCTGCACCTATTTTGTATGTTTCTATGTTTCTTAAAAGCAGGTTGTTTCCTCCTAAAGTAAGTGCAACTTGGCGTCTGGAATTTTGCCGGTTAAGGGTTGCAAAACAGAAGACCAATTCCTTAAGATGGAAGTAAGATTTAACACATCCAAAAAGGAGTTCAAGATGAGGTGGCAAGAATGTTATAAATAAAGTACGTTGGGAAATTTGGTGATTCAAGAAACTGCGGATGTTGGAATCTTGCGCAGAACACATAGTTCTGGAGTAACTCAGCGGTCAGGCAGCATCTGTGAAGAGAATGGTCAGACAGCATTTCGGGTCAGGACCTTTCTATGCTAAATATGTTGTGCCTATTGCCACAACAGGTCAACATTCCGGAAGTGGCGGCGCTGTTAACAGCTGCGGCTCGCCTGCAGTCCGTCTGTCTTTACTTTTTGTTGTTGTTTTTTTTGTCTTGTTTTGGTTAAATTTTAGTTTGTTGGGTTGTGTTATGGGGGGTGAGGGGTGAAACATGTTTTTTTGTCTCTTCCTTTGGGGGAATGCGACTTTTTCTTGTCGTATCCCCCTTCTCTGTCTCCGTCTGCACTGAGGCCTAATGGCGGAGCTGGTGGTCTCCAACCTGCGACCGACCTCGAGGCTCCGGAGGCAGAGCCGGCCAGGACTTACCAACGCGAGGCTGGCCGTCTTCGGGGCCGAGGCAGCGGTGGCCCGACTCGCTGATGCGGCGTTCCAGCTTTCGGCAGCGGCCCAGAGCTGAGACTGCGGGACTCGGAGCTGATGCAGCAGCCTGGGGCTGCGGGACTCGGAGCTGGGGCAGCGGGACATGGAGCTGAGGCAGCGGGGCTCGGAGCTGGGGCTGCGGGACTCAGAGCTGAGGCAGCGGCCCGGAGCTGTTGCAGCGGGACTTGGAGCTGATGCAGCGGCCCGGGGCTGGGGCTGCGGGATTCGGAGCTGTTGCAGCGGGACTCGGAGCTGTTGCAGCGGGACTCGGAGCTGTTGCAGCGGGACTCGGAGCTGTTGCAGCGGGACTCGGAGCTGTTGCAGCGGGACTCGGAGCTGTTGCAGCGGGACTCGGAGCTGTTGCAGCGGGACTCGGAGCTGTTGCAGCGGGACTCGGAGCTGTTGCAGCGGGACTCGGAGCTGTTGCAGCGGGACTCGGAGCTGTTGCAGCGGGACTCGGAGCTGTTGCAGCGGGACTCGGAGCTGTTGCAGCGGGACTCGGAGCTGATGCAGCGGGACTCGGAGCTGTTGCAGCGGGACTCGGAGCTGTTGCAGCGGGACTCGGAGCTGTTGCAGCGGGACTCGGAGCTGTTGCAGCGGGACTCGGAGCTGTTGCAGCGGGACTCGGAGCTGAGGCTGCGGGACTCGGAGCTGTTGCAGCGGGACTCGGAGCTGATGCAGCGGGACTCGGAGCTGAGGCTGCGGGACTCGGAGCTGAGGCTGTGGCGTGCCGACTCGGAGCGGACACGGCGTTCCGGCTTTCGGCAGCGGCGACATCACCACGGAGGTCCGCTGGACTGGAGAGCGGCATCTTCGGCCTGGATCGATCACCTCAGCGCAGAGGGAGCACAAGGAGGGAAGAGACAGAGACTAAGACTTTTGCCTCCATCACAGTGAGGAGGTGCTTGGTGAACTCACTGAGGTGGATGTTAATTTGTGTTTATTGTATGTTTTGTTATTTATTGTTACTGTGTATGACTGCAGGCAACGTAATTTCGTTCAGACCGAAATGTCTGATTGACAATAAAGGAATCAAATTCAACAGAAGATTCTACCTCATTGGGCCTCTTCTCTGCATTGGACAATCTGGGTAACCTGAACACATACGTCAGACCACTGTTCATTGATGACAACTCGGCATTCAACTCTATTATCTCCTCCAAGCTGCGAAACCTGGGCCTCTGTACTTCCCTTTGCAATTAGATCCTTGACTTTTACATCAACAGACCAATCAGGCCAGATTGCTATCAACATTTCCTCCTCTCTGACCATTAACTAGCTGCACCAAAATGCTGCATGCTTAGTACCTGCGCTACTCCCTTTACACCCATGACTGTACGGCAAAGCACAATTCAAATACCATCTACAAAACCACTGTTGATGGCCAAATCACTAGTGTGATTACTTAGTGTACAAGACAGTGATAAAACATCTGGTTGAGTGATGCCCCAAAAACAAAAGGGAGTGGAGTGCAGGTTCACCAGGTTAATTCCCGGGATGGCGGGATGGACATATGATGAAAGAATGGATCGACTGGACTTGTATTCACCGAAATTTGGAAGGATGAGAGGGAATTGGACAAGAAAAATGTTCCCGATGTATGGTAGTCCAGAACCAGGGGTCACAGTTTAAGAATAAGGAGTAGGCCATTTAGAACTGAGATGAGGAAAAACATTTTCACCCAGTGAGTTGTGAATCTGTGGATTTCTATGCCACAGAAGGCAGGTGAGGCCAACTCACTAGATGTATTCAAGAGAGGGTTAGATATAGCTGGTACACAAAAATGCTGGAGAAACTCAGTGGGTGCAGCAGCATCTATGGAGCGAAGGAAATAGGCAATGTTTCGGGCCAAAACCCTTCTTCAGACTGATCTTAGGGCTAAAGGAATCAAGGGACTCAATGACTATCGACCAGTGGCACTAACGCCGGTGGTGATGAAGTGCTTTGAGAGGCTGATCATGGAGCAAATCAACTCCTACCTCGACAAAAACCTGGACCCACTGCAGTTCGCTTACCGCCACAACAGATCAATGGTGGATGCGATCTCGCTGGCCCTCCACTCCACACTGGACCACTTGGACAACAAAAACTCATATGTCAGGCTGTTATTCATCGATTACACCTCGGCATTCAACACAAGCATCCCCTCCAAACTGGTTACCAAACTCGCAGAACTGTGTCTCTGCGCATCCCTCTGCAACTGGATCCTCGACTTCTTCATCCACAGACCACAGTCTGTTCATATTGGTGGAAATGTATGAGCCTCGATAACAATCAGCACGGGTGCACCTCAAGGCTGCGTGCTCAGCCCCCTGCTGTACTCACTCTATACCCATGACTGCGTAGCCAACCACAGTGCGACCTCCATCATCAAGTTCGCTGACGACACCATTATTGTGGGGCGTATCACTGTTGGGGATGAGTCAGAATATAGAAGGGATATCGAGCAACTGTCCATATGGTGCCAGTGCAATAACCTGGCCCTCAACACCAGCAAAACCGAGGAACTGATTGTGGACTTTGGAAGGAGTAGGAGGGGGACCCACAGCCCCATTTATATCAACGGGTCGATGGTTGAAAGGGTCAAGAACTTCAAATTCCTGGCCGTGCACATCTCTGAAGATCTTTCCTGGTCTGAGAACACTAACGCAATTATCAAAAAAACTCATCAGCGCCTCTACTTCCTGAGAAGATTACGGAGAGTCGGTTTGTCAAGGAAGACTCTCTCTAACTTCTACAGGTGCACAGTAGAGAGCATGCTGACCGGTTGCATCGTGGCTTAGTTCGGCAATTTGAGCGCCCTGGAGAGGAAAAGACTACAAAAAGTAGTAAACACTGCCCAGTCCATCATCGGCTCTGACCTTCCTTCCATCGAGGGGATTTATCGCAGTCGCTGCCTCAAAAAGGCTGGCAGTATCATCAAAGACCCACACCATCCTGGCCACACACTCATCTCCCTGCTACCTTCAGGTAGAAGGTACAGGAGCCTGAAGACTGCAGCAACCAGGTTCAGGAATAGCTACTTCCCCACAGCCATCAGACTATTAAACCTGGCTCGGACAAAACTCTGATTATTAATAACCACTTTCTGCTATTTGCACTTTATCAGTTTATTTATTCATGTGTGTATATATTTATATTATGGTATATGGACACATTTATCTGTTTTGTATTAAATGCCTACTATGTTCTGTGTACTTAAGCAAAGCAAGAATTTCATTGTCCTATACAGGGACACATGACAATAAACTCACTTGAACTTGAACTTGGATACTCGACTAAGTTGGGTCCCTATCACACGGGAAGCCAGCCAGCCAGACAGACAGACAGACAGACAGACAGACAGACAGACAGACAGACAGAGAAAAAGCAAGAACCAGAGGTACTGATTTTGGATGATCAGCCATGATCATATTGAATGGCGGTGCTGGCCTACTCCTGTACCTATTTTCTATGTTTCTATGTTTCTAAAAACCTCTTGCGCAACATCAACAAGGCCAGGGAAATAATTGAGAGAAAGGCAGAAAACCACATGCCAGTTTTCATGCTGGATTGGTGCTGGAAAGAGTTAGCAACTTCAAATTCTTAGTCATTACCATCTCAGATTACCTTTCTTGGGCCCAGCACACAAATGTAATCATGAAGAAGGCACACCTTTTTTAGAAGTTTACATTGTGTGTGTTTACCAATGGATTAATCAGCATGAAACTGATGTGGTTCAGAGACACAAAACTACCAAGAAATCCAGTGAAGTTGAATTATAGAGTAAAGAAATGTCACGTGGAATTCTCACAGCATTATGACACCTACGATATTTTTTTAGAATCATTCACGTATATGTACACATGTATGTCTAAGTAATTTACTGTAACCAGATTTATGGTTGACGTGTTAATTTATTTGTCTGTGTGAGTTTATAATGTGAATACATCAGTGATGTGAACAAGGTTGTGTCTACTTTATTTTCATGTGAAATATAAGAATATTTTATTTGTAGCATATGTATGTTGCGCATTGGTGTTAGCTGTTTGAAAAAACTATTACTTTAAAGGGCCTGTCCCACTTGGAGATGTTTTTTGGCGACTGCCGGCATCATTGACTGACGTATCAGGTCAGCGAAACGTATGCGGTGTGACATGGCATGATGACGTATGACGCGGCGTGATGACTTACGACGAGCGGTATTTTTTTCAAGTGTCACAACATTTTTTTTGTTGCCGCTGGATTTAAAAATGTTCTAAATCTTTTGGCGAAACTGATATGACGCCGGCAGTTGCCGAAAAAATCGCCAAATGGGACAGGCCCTTAAGATTGACCTGCAGCTGCTATGGTAAGAGCCTGTGTCACAAGATTAACAGTTGACTGCCATCAGAAAGCTGCATTGCTTTGATGCAACAAGTCTGAATGAGTTAATGTTATATGCTGTAGGATAGTTGCAAGGTAAACCCAATACAATAGTAGCGAGAATCTTGTGGTGGATGGATAACAGGCTGGGCTTCCCTGCACACAACGGAGAACATGGATCAAAGTTGCTGATCTCATCATGAAAAGCCACCAAGAATCTGCAGGTGTACCGACATCTGCTCTTTAGACCTTTGCCAATATTTGCTGCTCGGCATTGAGCCCATTTCTCACACCAGAAACAAACACCATTGATTGACTGACCCTGTCAATGCCCCTTTCGTATGCCAAGATGCTGGGCTCTGTGCATCTGTGGTAACAATACCGCAGCATTTAAATGTGCAATATATTCTGTGGTCGCAATTCGCAGTCACAACGAAGAGCGAAGATGTTCTAAATTTTAAATTATTTTGAGCAGATGGGTTTGACCATGGGAGAGAGAGAGGTTAAATAAGCTGGAACTGACATTGTGTGAGGCCTGACTGTACGAGAGAGAGTAGGTCTCAGAGTGCAGCCAAAGAAACATTTCATTCGGATCCAACAGCTTTTAAATTCTTAGCTGGGCAGAAGCCCAGGACTCCGAGGCCACGGTACTGGATATACATGTGGCCCCAGGAACCAGCAGTACACTGGTGGACACCTTCAAATGCCCAGCGCAGATTTGCCTTTTAATCTTTAATGTGAGTATGTTCAGTTACGTGAACAGGGGTGTGTGTTTTTTTACATGTAAAATGTAAGTAGTGTGACATATTATGTTGCTCATTGATGCTAGTTCTTCTATATAACTAAATAAGTGGCCAATCTGCCTGAAAAACCTGTCAGGTTAAACTTGGACATTCCCATTGGATGAGTGCAAAGAAATGGCTGCTGGAGGAATAATAAATAGATTTGATTAATTAATTCAATTAATTTGATTTAAATAAGTGGAAATGTTTATAGATTTCTTAATTTAAACTAATTTTAACTTTTAAAAATGATTTCATAATGTTTGTACTCAGCCTTTGACTTTCTCAAATATTCAATCTCAGCCAGAAAGAGGTATGGTATGGCACTTTATTTGTCATGTAACGAGGTGCAGTGAAATTAATTATTGTATATAGTTCAATACAAGTCTGATTCAGACTTCAAACAGTCTGCTCCAGGAAAACAGCAGATCCAACAGCATCTATGGAGGGACAGTCAGCATTTTAAGTCGGGACCCTTCATCTGGACTGAAATGGCAGAGGTGAGACAACCAGTATAAAGAAGTGATTGGGGGAGTGAGGCAAATGTTGGCAAGCAATAGGTGGATCTAATTTTCTTCCATTGAACACTGATAGTAATATTGCTTTGTGAATATTGTGAGGTTCAGAAACATAAACAAGATTCCAAAAGCTACTCTCATAAAGATGAGACTATGTGAAGACTGAAATTGATACTTCTGGCACTTTATTAGTATGCTAGCTTCATGGCTGAACCACCCAAAGAAAATATTTAGGAACAAATAGAAGGTTTTATTTTTATTTTTATATCCTATCTTCTATATTACCAAATTTCTGATCTTGACCGCATTTGGCCCACTGTGCTGCGATTTCCAACAGAACGCCACCACCTACGGCCGTCATATTTGGCCACCTCGCTCAGAGCCCCCCTCCGCCTTACGGGTGCAGAGGATTTTTCCCATCGATGACAAATCAGACAGATATTAATGTTTTTAAAAAAATCACCATTCTCTCTGCTGCCCCTGCTGGAGGGACTATAAAACCAGGAAGTGTGTGCCTCACTCTCTGCAAGATGGATGAAGCCAAGGGTCACATCTCTCTGAGCTCTGAATAACACTGAACAAATGTCTACACAACTGTGAGTATCCTTAACGTGGTTTGAAAATGAAAATATGGTTTGTTTGAAGTAAAAAGGCGCTGCCTACAAATGGTTGTTTGGGTGCTTTGGCTTGAAGTTGAAAGGCACTACTTACTGCAAATGGTGGCTTGGGTGCTTTGCCTTGAAGTTGAAATGCACTACTTACTGCTAATGGTGGCTTGGGAGCTTTGGTTTAAAGCTGAAAGGCACTACTTACTCCATATAGTGGCTTGGGAGCTTTGGCTTGAAGTTGAAAGGCACTACTTACTGCAAATGATGGCGGGTGATTTGGTTTGAAGTTGAAAGGCACTTCTTACTGCAAATAGTGGCTTGGGTGCTTTGGCTTGAAGTTGAAAGGCACAACTTACTGCAAATGGTGGCATGAAGTTGAAAGGCACTACTTACTGCAAATGGTGGCTTGGGTGCTTTGACTTGAAGTTGAAAGGCACTACTTACTGCAAATGGTGGCTTGGGTGCTTTGACTTGAAGTTGAAAGGCACTACTTACTGCAAATGGTGGCATGAAGTTGAAAGGCACTACTTACTGCAAATGGTGGCTTGGGTGATATGGCTTGAAGTTGATTGGCACTGCTTACTGCAAATGGTGGCTTGGGTGCTTTGGCTTCAAGTTGAAAGGCACTACTTACTGCAAATGGTGGCTTGGGTGCTTTGGCTTGAAGTTGAAAGGCACTGCAAATGGTGGCTTTGGGGCTTTGGCTTGAATTTTAAAAAAATCACCATTCTCTCTGCTGTCCCTCCTGGAGGGAGGGGGAGGGACTATAAAACCAGGAAGTGGTGTGCCTCACTCACTCTCTGCAAGATGGATGAAGCCAAGGTTCACGTCTCTGAGCTCTGAATAACAGTGAACAAATGTCTACACAACTGTGAGTACCCTTAATGTAGTTTGAAAATGAAAATACGGTTTGTTTGAAAATGAAAATATGGTTTGTTTGAAGTAAAAAGGCCTGGAAATGGTTGTTTGGGTGTTTTGGCTTGAAGTTGAAACGCACTACTTACTGCAAATGGTGTCATGAAGTTGAAAGGCACTACTTACTGCAAATGGTGGCTTGGGCGCTTTGTTTGTAGTTGAAAGGCACTACTTACTGCAAATGGTGGCATGAAGTTGAAAGGCAGTACTTACTGCAAGTGGTGGCTTGGGTGCTTTGGCTTGAAGTTGAAAGGCACTACTTACTGCAAATGGCGGCTTGGGTGCTTTGGCTTGAAGTTAAAAGGCACTACTGCAAATGCACTTACTTCCTGTTTGCACTGTATATTGATTTTAGATAAAACGCTACAACTTACGGCTGTGATTTTTGACCATCTTACTCGGTCACCCCTCCGCTGAGCAGGTGCAGAGAATTCTTCCCATCAATGAAAAATAAAAGTGTTATTAGTGTTTAAAAAATGTTGAGAATCTCTTTCCTATCAATCACGCCCTGAAAGTCACACCTTTTCCGGTGGGAGGGGGAGGGGTTATAAAACCCGTACGTGTGGGTGTGGCTCAGTCTCTGCATGATGGGGGAGTGAGAGGTCATGACTGTCTGAGCTGTGAATCAACTGAACACACTGAATGTCTACTGAACTGTGAGTTTGGTGTTTTATGGTGGTTTCACCCTGCATGAAATGTTATGAAGCTGCATTTGAATTTGGTGGCCTTGCATCCTGCTTGAAGTGGTATGAAACTGCACTGAATTTGGTGGCCTTGCACCCTGCTGAAAGTGGTATGAATCTGCACTTGAATTCGGTGGCCTTGCACCCTGCTAATAGTGGTAAGAAACTGCACTTGAATTTGGTGGCCTTGCACCCTGCTTGAAATGGTAGGAACATGGATTTGAATTTGGTGGCCTTGCACCCTGCTTGAAATGGATTTTCAAGGAATAGTCATGAGTCAACTGCCAGCCTACAGCCATGAGTGAGCTGCCAGCAGATCAGGCTTGAGGGACTGAGCTGCCACCCCAAGAACCCATACCAACACTCCAGAAAGCCCCCCCACTGGCCACCAATATTGGAATTGGTTGAGAGGTGGAATATTGTGTCGGGGGACCAGCCCTCCTGTGTGAACGGGTCCCACTTTGTCTAGTAATGCTATATAATCTAAATTCATATCATTTGATAGCTTCACTACTCTTGATCTGAGTACCTGTCAAAGGCTGCTCCTTTCCTGCCAAGTTCCAGTTCTCTAACCACGTAAGTGCTGCAATATATGTTCAAAAGATCATTTAAGGAGCCTATTAATTTGGGGCTTTACTTGACAAAGCCAAATTCTCCTGCTCCAATCAATTCACAAAGGCGTCAAGGATGTGTTGGAAATGTTTGTTCTCAGCCAACAGCACTTCAATATGAAGATAGATACAAAAAGCTGGATTAACACAGTGGGACAGGAAGCATCTCTGGATAGAAGGAATGGGTGACGTTTCGGGTCGAGACCCTTTGTCAGACTGAAGAAGGGTCTCGTTCCGAAACATCACCCATTCCTTCTCTCTAGAGATGCTGCCTGTCCCGTTGAGTTACTACAGCTTTTTGTGTCTATCTTTGGTTTAAACCAGCATCTGCAGTTCCTTCTTACACATTAAGCACCACAATACCTTACTTAAAGGTAAGTCTTTGCTTGTGAGGGCAGACAATGTGAAGTTGCCAAGCTACAGAATAATTACAGTCATTACAAGTGATCATGCTTCTGACCAAATCGAAAGTGAGATTCATCCACACACTCGTTATGTCTTAGCATTTTGAGACCATTTTAATTCTTCCTGGAATGGATTCTGAAGTTGAGCTGTGCTTAAGTGTTGCATTTCAGAAGAAAGTGAAACTGTACCGATTGCACCAAGCGGCATGGTGGTGCAGTGGTAGAGTGCTGCCTTACAGAGCTTGTAGCACCGGAGACCCGGGATCGATCCTTACTACGGGTGCTGTCTATACAGAGTTTGTACTCTCTCCCCGTGACCTGCCTAGATTTTCTCCGAGATCTTCAGTTTCCTCCCACACTCCAAAGACGTACAGGTTTGTAAGTTAATTGGCCTGGTAAATGTAATAATTGTCCCTAGTGTGTGTAGGATGTTGTTAATGTGCGGGGTTCACTGATCAGTGCAGACTCGGTGGGCCAAAGGGCCTGTTTCCGTGATGTATCTCTAAACTAAACTAAACTAAACTAAACTAAAAGAGATTGACAGCCTCCAGGAGCATGCAATGAATGAAGAAAAACTGAATTGCAGAATGGCAATTTCGAGACTGCACATCAGTAGTCTCATCAAAACCAATTAGCCAGGATGGCTCTGTTTGTTTTTGTGAACAGTAAACATTGTCTAAATACATATGCCCAAATACCAAAGCGAGCCATTGCTTCAGCGGCATGAGTTCAAATCCTATCACAGCAGCAAGGGAATTTAGTTCCAAATAATTAAATATAAAGAAATAAACGGGAATTAGTGACAGTAATGGTAAACATAAAATGATCGAAACATGGATTATCGAAAATGCCCATCTAATTCAATGAAGTCCTACAGCAAGAGATCTGCAATCCTTACCTCATCTAGCCTCTATCTGATTCCAGGTCCACAAACATGATTGACTTTTAAGCAAAATGCAACTGGTCAGACTGCATCTTTTGTGTGACACAAAAAAAGCTAGAAGGACAGGCAGCATCTCTGGAGAGAAGGAACGGGTGGCATTTCGGGTCGAGACCCTACTTCAGGCTGGTTAGGAATAAGGGAAATGAGAGATATAGACGATGATGTAGAGAGATAAAGAAGAATGAATAAAAGATATGCAAAAGTAACGATGATAAAGGAAACAGGCCATTGTTAGCTGCTTGTTGGGTGAAAGTGAGAAGCTGGTGCAACTGGGCAGAGGGATGGATAGAGAGAGAGAGGGAATGCCGGGGTCACCTGAAGTGAAATAAATCAATAATCATACCACTGGGCTGTAAGCTGCCCAAGTGAAATATGAGATGCTGTTCCTCCAATTTGGGTTTAGCCTCACTCTGACGTTGGAGGAGACCAAAGACAGAAAGGTCTCTGTGGGAATGGGAAGGAGAATTAAAGTGTTTAGCAACCGGGAGATCAGGTAGGTTCAGGCGGGCTGAGCGAAGGTGTTCAGCGAAACGATCGGCCAGTCTACGTTTAGTCTAGCCGATGTATAAGAGTCCACATCTTGAACAACCGATACAGCACATGAGGTTGGAGGAGGTGCAAGTGAACCTCTGCCTAACCCGAAAGGACTGTCTGGGTCCCTAGACAGAATACAGTAGCAGGGGAGGGGTGCTTTGAGTGAGAAGGGATGTGTTAACCAGGGAGTTACGGGGGGAACGGTCTCTGCGGAAGGCGGAGAGGGGTGGAGATGGGAAAATGTGGCTAGTTGCGGGATCCCGTTGGAGGTGGCAGAAATTTCGAAGGATTATGTGTTGGAGGGAATGGACGGGCGACGTTACGAGTCAAGATTCTTCTTCAGACTGATGGTAACAATAATTGACTTTTAACTGACTCCTCATTTCAAAGGCAATTTGGGATAGATAATAACTGCCAGCATTGTTGGTGATTTCCACATCCTTAGAATGAATAAACAAAACAGTTGTATTAACAGGCTTGCTGGTGATACTTGGCTAAAGAAGAAGCCAAAATTGATGCCATGGCTATGGTGAAAGAACAATGGCAAAGAGCCACCTAGAAAATCAGGGATTTGTTTTACAATCAAGGAAGCTAAAATGGGCAAAGAGTTTTTACAATTGGGGGGGAAAAAATCTGAAACAAAATTAATGTTAGAAATCTTATGTTAGGTCAGTAAAATTGAACTTTGTTATTGTTCTGTTTTTCAAAGAGAGAATGAGATTAAGCCAGAAAATGCAATTTTCCTTTGTGTCCTGACATAACATAAATCAGCATTACAATTTATTATTTGGCAAAATGGGATGCAAGCAGAAGCCTGCACGTGGCGCATCCCGGGCAATGCTGACGACAGAAACTGTATCACAGTGACTGACTGACGTAGCCAATTCTGCAACCACCGACCGTCAACCGTCGCTGACCGACCGGAAAGATGTGATAAAGAAGATGGCCGGACACGAGGAAGAAGATTTGGCAAAATGTTTTTATTCCTCTTTTTGCCTTGAACAGATTATAGAACATATATGAAAACAAAAGACAAACAGTATCTATATTTGGTTAAAAGAGGTAAAGCATTTAGAACACAAATTTAAGCAGCCGGAACCCTGGTATGTGTCAAATATCATGGGTGTCAGGGGTTAAGGGGAGAAGGCAGGACAATGGATTTAAGAGGGAGAGATAGATCAGCCTTGATTGAATGGCAGAGTGGACTTGATGGGTCAAATGGTCTAATTATGCTCCTATCACTTATAACCTTATGAAAATATATGCATTAGATTCCTTTGGTTGGAGTGCACCTTATATTGGGAAGACTTCACCGTTTCCTTTATCATCGTTAGTTTTTTGCATATCTTTTATTAATTGTTCTTTATCTCTCCACATCATCGTCTATATCTCTCGTTTCCCTTCCCCTTATCCCTAACTAGTCTGAAGAAGGGTCTCGACCCGACACGTTACCCATTCCTTCCCTCCAGAGATAACGCCTGTCCCGCTGAGTTACTCCAGGTTTTTGTATCTATCTTATTGGGAAGAGGTGGATTGTGCGAGAAACATTGGATTTTTTTTTATCTTCACCCATTTTAAATGATTATACAGAACCTGAGAAATATTTAGAAGCTTTCTAATGAAATCTCAAATCTCAAATGTTTATAAGAATAATTATAATACCATGCGATACAGGGCAATCCCAGCCATCTGGAAGCATTTAGCAGTTCTCTGGGTGATGTTGAAATAATACTCTGGAGACCATCAAGAAAGAACAAAGGCAGGGCTAAAAGAACAATTCATCAATTTTTTTTAAATCAATCATTCTGCAATTGATAAAACACTCAGTAATTCAAACTTCTCAGGAAAGAACAGAATTCCCGCATCTGCAACCAGAGATTTGGATCAGAAACTCAGGGAGTGCAAATAAAATAAATGGATGAGTAGTGTGGCGATAAATAAACCATTGGGTCATGCAAGTGGTGACAGAAAACAGTCATTGAAGTGAAGTTAAAATGACAAGAATAGATATAAATTGTGACCAGATGTCAGAATCGCAGTTCATATATTATGAAAGAGTTCATCATAAATGCAGATGATTAAGTGATCCACCGTGTAAAAGAAGAAGATATTAAGACATGAATACAGACACAGTCACTCAGGTAGCATCTGTAGGGAGAAAGACAATGTCTCCGGCCAATGAACTTTCATCTGTACTTTAATAAATTTATGTGAATTAAACCATTCATCACATCAATTCTACTCCGTCATTCAATCATGGCTGATCTATCTCGTCTTCCTAACCCCATTCTCCTCCCCATAACCCCTGACACCCGTACTAATCGGGAATCTATCTATCCCTGCCTTAAAAATATCCATTGACTTGGCCTCCACAATCTTCTGTGACAATGAATTCCACAGATTCACCACCCTCTGACTAAAGAAATTCCTCCTCATCTCCTTCCCAAGGGAATGTCCTTTTATTCTGAGGTTATGACCACTGGTCATAGAACCTCCCACTAGTGAAACATCCTCTCCACATCCACTGCAACCCTTTCACTATTCAGTAAGGATCAATGAGGTACCCCCTCAAAACTCCAGTGAGTACAGGCCCAGTGCTGACAAATGCTCATCATATGTTAACCCACATTCCTGGAATCATTCTCATAAACCCCATCTGAACCCTCTCCAGCACCAGCACATCCTTCCTCAGATATGGTGCCCAAAATTCAGTATCAGTATCAGTATCAGTATATCTTTATTGTCATTTTCCTGAGTACTCACATACCAAGAGGAAACAAAAAAAGCGTTGCTCAACCAGTGTCCATTCAGTGTGCAGTACAAATAACAACAAATAACTAGAAATAAAAAACATATATCATGAACAAATTAAATTAAACACTCTACTCTCTACTAAACATCAACAGGCGTTCCGATCGACAGCTGCTGCAGTGTGTCCAGGTTGATGGTTGGTGCGCGATACTTTGGCAGGGGGCTAAGTCCGTTTATCAGTCTTATAGCCTGCGGGAAGAAGCTGAGGAGCATCCTGCTGGTTTTGCAGCTAATGCTCCTGTACCTCTTCCCAGATGGCAGGATGGAGAATATGTGATGCGATGGGTGGTAGGGGTCTTTGATGATGGAGATGGCTCTGTTGATACATCTCTTCCTGTATATGTCCAGCAAGAAAGGGAGTGGAGCACCAATAATCCTGCTGGCGGTCTTCACAATCCTGTCAAGTTGGTGCCGTTCATACGCCTTGCAGCTCCCGAACCAGGAAGTGATGCCGTTGGTTAATGTGCTCTCGATTGTCCCCCTATAAAAAGTTCGTAGATGTGTAGTGGGGAGACCTGCTTTACGTAGTCTTCGGAGAGGCTGCTGGGCTCTCTTGACCAGTGCTGTGGTGTTGGTTGTGGACATCAGGTCATCTGACAGGTGGAGTCCTAGGAACTTCACGCTGCTGACCCTTTCCACATCAGCTCCATCGATGTGCAGAGGTGTATGGTGTTGTTTTCCCACCCTCCTGAAGTCAACCACCATCTCCTTAGTTTTTCCCACGTTGAGAATGAGGTTGTGGGATTTGCACCATCCTGTGAGCAGCTCCACCTCCATCCTGTACGCCAACTCATCATTGTCACTGATGAGACCCACCACTGTTGTGTCATCAGCGAACTTGTTGATGAAGTTGTTATTGAGTCTAGCAGTACAGTCGTGTGTAAGCAGACTAAACAGCAGGGGGCTTAGGACGCAGCCTTGGGGCGAGCCAGTGCTCACGGCTATGGTTTTTGATGTCCTACTGCCCACCCTGACTGTCTGCTGCCGTTGTGATAGAAAGTTCAGGACCCAGTTACATGTGCCAGCATCAACCCCCAATAGCTCCAACTTCTCCACCAGCTGCTGCGGAATGATTGTGTTAAACGCAGAGCTGAAGTCTATGAAGAGGTTCCTGGCATAAGTATTTTTCCGATCAAGGTGTGACAGTACGAGGTTCAGTGTTGTTGAGACTGTGTCCTCTGTGGATCGGTTGGCTCTGTAGGCGAACTGCAGTTGGTCTAGGTCGGCAGGTAGACTCTTTTTAATGTGCTGCATAACCAGTCGCTCAATACACTTCATTGCGATGGGTGTTAGAGCCACTGGTCGAAAGTCATTATGGCAGGCTGGGTTTGGTTTCTTCGGGACAGGGACGATGGTGGCACTCTTAAGACAGTTGGGCACTACTGCCTGGCTGAGTGAGATGTTAAAAATGTCTGTGAAGACATCTTTCAGTTGCTCGGCGCAGTCTCTTAAAACGCATCCAGGAATGTTGTCCGGCCCTGCAGCTTTGCGTGGATTGATGCTGGCAAAGGCCTTTTTAACTCCAGCTGCGGACAGCCTGAGCGACTGGTCACTGGGAGATGGCAGTAGTGCACGTGTCTGAGTGCTGTTTTTAACCTCAAACCGTGCGTAGAACTCGTTCAGTTCATCTGGTAGAGAGGGGTCGTTTTGGCATATCCGCAGCGGGGGGGGGGGCTTGTAGTCAGTGATGGTATGAAATCCCTGCCACAAGCAACGTGTGTCTTTGTAATTTTCGAAGTGGCTATTAAGTTTTTGCCCATACAGCCTCTTCGCTTCCCTGATCCCCCGGGATAGGTTACTCCTTGCCAGTTTATATGCTGCGTTGTCCCCAGATTTGAATGCAGCATTCCGGATTCTCAGTAGGGAACACACTTCCCTAGATAGCCAAGGTTTCTGATTGGCACGCCTCCTGACGGTTTTGACCACCGTTACATCATCAATGCATTTATTGATGTATCCGATGACGGACTCTGTGTATTCTTGGAGGTTGATGCCACTGTCATCTGTTGCTGCCTCTCTGAAAATGGCCCACTGTGTGGTTTCGAAACAGTCTTGTAGTGTTGCGGTAGCTCCCTGTGGCCATGTTCTGACTTCTTTGACCGTTGGCCTGTCCTGTTTCACCCTGGGTCTGTATGCAGGTGTGAGCATAACCGCTAGGTGGTCAGAGTTGCCGATATGGGGGAGGGGGGCTGCTTTATATGCATCTTTAATGTTGGTGTACACCAGATCTAGTTTGTTCTTTCCCCTGGTTGCAATGTTCACATGCTGGTAGAATTTAGGCAGAACAGATGTAAGACTTGCCTGGTTGAAATCCCCAGCTGCCATGAAGAAAGCATCTGGATGTTCCCTCTGCTGCTCACTGATGTTGTTGTAGAGCTCTGTCATAGCATTCTTCACGTCCGCGCTCGGTGGTACATAGACGGCCGTTATGAAGACTGCCGTTAGCTCCCTGGGTAGAAAATTGCTCACTATGCTCCAAATGCAGCCTGATCAGCGCCTTATAGAGCCTCAACATTATATTCCTGTTTTTGCATTCTAGTCCTGTTGAAATAAATACTAACTAATAATAATAATAATAATAATAATAATAATAATAATAATAATAATAATAATAAAAAGCTAAACCAAAGCAATATATAAGATGCTAAAAGAGGAAAGAAAAACTAACGAGAAGTGTAGTAGGTTAATTGGCTTTTGTAAATTGCCTCTAGGGTTATCTCGTGTACGGGTGATCGCTGGTTGGCGCGGTCTTTGCTGGGCTGAAGGCGCTATGTTCATGCTCTATCTCTAAAACCAAAATAAATATATTGCAATTGAACTAATATTTTGCTGTATGCTGAAAACTCTCATGGGCCTGTCCTACTTATGCGATTTTTCATCGGACTGCCGGCGACTGTCAAGTTGCCGGTAGTAGCCTTAAAAAAACGGGAACTGGAACGGCGGCTGTCAGAGCAGAACACTCACACACACATTGCAAAGGTGGGGGCCAGGGCAAGTGCTGTCTAAAAAATTCCCACGGTTCAAAGCCAAGGTGATAGTGACACACACTGCGATGAACAGGAAGGTTGGCGCTGTAATTAAGACTGCTAAAGCACAGTGTATGGTAAGTCCTTTAAAAGAGGGAGGAGGGAGAAGGAGGGAGAAGGAGTAGTGACAACTTTTAAGAAGCCACAGATACACGGCTGTGCAGTTCGGCAGACATTTAACATTACCGGTCAGTTCCTTGGTTCTGAAAACTACTGCTTACCTTTATTTTCCCCCCAATGAGCAAATGAAATTCACCGGTCAGCACTGGCTCCAACCTACGAGAACCTCCGAGAACCTTGACCTCCTGGCAACCCATTAGGACCGCCTTTACGACCCACCTACAGCTCGAGAATTCTCGCTACTCTCCATGGCGACTTCATTTTAGTCGCCGCTAATTTTTCAACATTGAAAAATTCTCGCTAACCATAATGAGGTCGCGATTAGTTCCCAACATGTGGGGACTCCTCACGACCATGACGGCGACTCCCCGACAACCACCCCCGAACATGTGGCGACTGCAAAGTCTCCTGCAGTCGCCTAAAAAGTCGCCTAAGTGGGACAGGCCCATCAGGATGCATAGTAATATTTGATTTGCATTGTGGTTCGCAATTTCAAATAGATAAGATAGGAAACATGGAGTGAATAATAATTAATCACACTCAGATTCATCTTCAACTTCGAGAAAACACAAAGTAAATTGCAAACAAAATGTTTTGGAAGCAGAAAGGTAGAGAGCATATTGATTGGTCTGGTTTAGCAACTTGAATGCCCAGGAACTAAGAAAAATAGTGGTGTTCCTCACTGCTGTTTACATACCACCGCAAGCTAACACTAAACTAGCACTGGCTAGTCTGCATGATGCTATCCACCAGCTGAAAAACAACCACCCAGACGGAGTGTTTTTAATAGCAGGAGACTTCAATCACGCCAAGCTGAAGACTGTAATGCCAACATTTCACCAGTTTATTGATTTTCCGACCAGAGGAAATAATATCTTGGACCAGGTCTACTGCAACATTGCCAAGAGCTACAAAGCGTCCCCCTGCCCCCATCTTGGCTGATCCGATCACATCAGTCTGTACTTAACACCTGCATACAGACCCCTCATTGCAAGGACAAAGCCAACAGTTCGCACCATCATGGTCTGGCCAGAAGGAGCCATGGACAGGCTACAGAACTGCTTTGAGTACACTGATTGGGACATCTTTAAACAGGCTGCCACTCACAACAACCACGCAGACCTCAACACCTACACCTCATCAGTATTGGATTACATCACCTTCTGTATGAACAGTGTCACCACACAGAGGACAATACTGACACTCCCCAACCATAAGCCATGGATGAATGGCACTGTAACTGGTCTGCTGAAGGCCCGGGATGCAGCTTTCCACTCAGGTGATGCAGAGGCCTACAGAACAGCAATGTCCAGTCTGAGGAAGGGCATCAGGGAAGCAAAGCACCGCTACACGAAGCGTATCGAGGAGCATTTTAACAGCTCAGACTCTCGACGCGTGTGGCAGGGCATCAGAACCATCACCGGCTACAACAGCTCCACACACGCACAAAGCTCATCCCTCCCTGACGACCTGAACTGTTTTTTTGCCAGGTTTGATTGCGCCGACAGCAGTGACAACATACGGGCACAGCAGGGACCCTCACCACCGGTGCTGACTCTGAGCCCCCACGACGTGAGACGGACCCTGCAGCACATCAACCCCAACAAGGCCACCGGACCTGACGGAGTACCAGGGCGGGTTCTGAAGCACGGCGCAGGGGAGCTGACTACGGTGCTCACGGACCTGTTTAACACCTCCCTGCTGCAGGCCTCCGTCCCCACATGCCTCAAGACAGCCACAATCATCCCTGTGCCAAAACAATCAGCCATCAGGTCCCTCAACGACTATCGGCCAGTGGCGCTGACACCGGTGGTGATGAAGTGCTTCGAACGTCTGGTACTGGGACACTTGATGAACAGCATCCTCCTCTCCTTAGACCACCACCAATTTGCCTATAGGGCAAACAGGTCGACGGGGGACGCAGTGTCACTGGCCCTCCACCCTGACACACCTTGACCAGCGGGACAGTTATGTGCGGATGCTATTCATAGATTATAGCTCCGCCTTTAACACCATCCCCCCCATAAACTAGACACTAAGCTGGACCACCTGGGCCTCAACACACACCTGAGCAGCTGGATCCTGGACTTTCTCACCGGCCGACCACAGACTGTGCGCATGGGGAGGCAGGTCTCCTCCAGCATCACCCTGAACATTGGTGCACCACAGGGCTGTGTGTTGAGCCCCTTCCTCTTCTCCCTCTACACTCTTGACTGCAAACCCACCCACGAGGCCAACACCATATTAAAGTTTGCAGATGACACCATCGTGGTAGGCAGGATCACGAGTAACAACGAGGCTGCCTACAGGACAGAGGTAGACAACCTGGTGAGCTGGAGCCGTGAGAACAACCTGATCCTCAACGCAGCAAAAACGAAGGAGATGATCCTGGACTTCAGGAGGAGGTTTAAGACCTTCGTCCATCAGCCCATCACCATTAATGGCGAGACAGCAGAGGCTGTGCAGAACATCAGGTACCTCGGGGTCAACATCAGCCACGACCTGACCTGGACCGTCAACATCACGGCGACGGCCAAGAAAGGACTTCAAAGGCTTCACTTCCTGAGGTGCTTGAAGAGGGCACGTCTCCCACAACAGCTGCTGGTGAGCTTCTACAGGTCAGCCATCGAGTCAGTTCTCACATACTGCATCACAGTATGGTACTCTGGCTGCACCGCAGAGAACAGGAAAGCTCTCCAACGCGTCATTAAGACTGCTGAGAGGATCACTGGCACCCAGCTCCCCAGTCTGGAGGACATCTACCGGACCCACTGCATCCGGAGGGTCAAGGGCATCATTGGAGACAGCACACACCCTGGACACTGCCTCTTCACCCCCCTGCCCTCAGGAAGACGATACAGGACACTGAGCGCCCGCACGACAAGACTGAAAAACAGCTTCTACCATAGAGCTGTGACACTACTGAACTCTATCCCCCTCCCACACTGATTCCCCCCCTCTCACACACCCGCCCATACTCCTGTATGTTTATAGTCTAAATTTTTAATAGTTCTTTTTTTAAACGTATTTTTATACTCATATTCCTGTGCAGCTGGAGGACTGCTCCAACAAAATTTCGTTGTCTCGTACAATGACAATAAAGATTATTATTATTATTATTATTATTATTATTAAACTACCCTGGCCATAATCTAATTTCAGTCCTGCCACACCGTGCACTGAACGTTATTCCCACATCTTGTATCTATACACTGTAACTGGCTCGATTGTAACAATGTATTTTATATCCGCTGACTGTTTAGCACGCAATTTAATCTTTTCACTGTACCTCAGTACATGAAACAAGAAATTAAACTAAACTAAACTAACTAAACCATGGGGAAGATGGTATAGGTTCACGGATGGCTTCTTCCCAACAAACATTAGGCTCTTGAATACAATAAACACCAACTGAACTATGAACTACGCACTCTCGGTTGTACCAAAGACTTCAGGCTTTTGTTTGCATTAATATTGAGGTGTAAATTTATTAATTTTTGTTTTGTTATTGTTGTCTCTGGGTGATATGTTTACATACTCGTTATGCTGCAGCAAGTAAGCATTATGTTGTTTTGGTACATATGGCAAGTTAGTTAGTTTAGTTTGTTGTTACGTGTACCGAGGTACAGTGAAACGCTTTTGTTGCATGCTATCCAGTCAGCAGAGGGACAATACATGATTACAATCAAGCCATTTACAGTGTACAGATGTATGATAAGGGAATAATGTTAAGTGCAAGGTAAAGCCAGCAAAGTCTGATTAAGGATAATCTGAGGGTCACCAAAGAGGTAGATAGTAGCTCTCTGGTTGTGGTAGGATAGTTCAGTTGCCTGATAACAGATGGGGAACAACTGTCCCTGAATCGGGAGGTGTGCGTTTTCACACTTCTATGGCTTTTGCCTGATGGGAGAGGGAGAAGAGAGAGTGGCCAGGGTGTGACTCATCTTTGATTATGCTGCTGGCCTTGCTGAGGCCAGTAGGCTGTATTTTTGCCGGACACGCTTGGGTCTTTACCATGCCAGGAGTCGATGAGGGTGGTCTTCCGGTGCCAGGAGTTGAAGTATGGACAGATCAGAGAGGAGTTTAAGAAGATCATAGTTAAAGTTAGAAATGTTGCTGTAGGAATAGTGATTTAAGAAAGTGGACCGATTGTAATATGAGTTTGTAAATCTACTTCCGTGGCTAGCTCGCAAATAATTGCCTGGGTTGGGACAATTAAACACTCTTAACTCTTGACTCTTGAATTGTCTCAGAAATGGATGAAAAGAAAAATAAATAGTTCCACAGATTGCAGCTTGATGAAGCCTTATTCATAATCCCAATGTTGGAGTACATGAAGGGAATCTAGTGGATCTGATATATCTGGATTTTCAAATGAAGCCACGCATTAGATATGCAAAGATAATAAATTGTGAAAAATAAAATATCAGCAAGTATCTGGGGAATATAGAGAATAGAAACTAGCAATAAAAATATTTTTGGATTAAGAAAATGTCGCTTTGATTGTATCCCAACTATATCATTTGGGACTTCTGTGCTATAAATATCTTAACTTGGACATAAAGGAACAAAGGAATAATTACTAAAAATAATAGCTTGGGGAATATGGCTAGGAAAAAGATTGTTTGAGATTACAGAGAGAGTCAGAAGAACGGGCACATGAATTTTCACTGCTGGAAAAAGCAAAATCTGTATGTTTTGAAAAGGACAAAAAATAATGTCAACCTCAAGAGGGGAAACAAATAGAGGGATCCAGGAAAGCAAAAGTTATGAAAAGCAGAACTTCAGACTCAAAAATTTAAATTCCGTGTTTTAATTAAGGAGCATCATCAAAGAAAAACAATGTAATGAATCTGCAGATAGAAATATTGAAGTCAGAATACTATTTTAGGACATTTAGGATGGAATTTCAACTGCCAAATTTGGGTAATGATAGGAGGGGTGGGAAGATATATATTTAAAAACAACATTTAGGGAAATAAGCCTAGTCCTTCATCAACTTGACCACCTCTGATTTTTACCAGAGTGGACACTCAATTAAGCAGTCTCCAAAGTCAGTCAGGTTTTTATAATATTTTAATTAAGCGTGTTTACAGGTTCAAATATGGCAATGATTGTATGCTTTATTGTTCCTTAGAAAATATAAAGGAAGGAAATAATTATTGGATACAAGAAATAAATGTATTTTCATCAAAACCTCTATAAGCAAATAAACCTAGATTTCCTCAGCCAATATTGTAACGATGGATCAAAATCACTTGCAACTGGAACTCCCAAAACGCCTGGCTCTTCTTGTCCACCATTGTTGGACGAATTTTGGGTAATGATGGGTCAGAGAATAGGAGGGAGATTAATCGTCTGTTTGAACGCTGCAAAAACAACAACAACTGGATTAAACCGAAGATAGATTCAAAATGCTAGAGTAACTCAATGGGTCAGGCAGCATCTCTGGGGGAAAGGATTAGGTGACATTTCGGGTCGGAACCCTTCTTCAGTCTGAAGAAGGGTTCCGACCCAAAATGTCACTTATACCTTTCTCCAAGGAGCTGATTATTGACTTTAGTAAAGGGATGCCAAGGATCCATTAACCTGTCTTCATTGACAGCTCAGTGGTAGAGAGAGGTAACAACTTCCTAGGCATGAATATCTCTGAAGAACTGTTCTGGTCCCAGCACAATTATGCAATCATAAAGAAATGCATCAATGCCTCTACTTCATTAGAAGATTGAGGAGAGTTGGTATGTTGACAAGTACTCTCTTGAACTACTTTGTACAGTAGAAAGCATATTGTGTGGCTGCACGATGGCCTGGTTTGGCAACTCAAACTCACAAGAATGAAGGAGGGTAGAGAAAGTGGTGGACACTATAATGGATACTGACCGCCCCACCATCAAAGAAATTGAATTGAATAATTTATTGTCATATGTGACGTCACAGTGAAATTCTTTGCTTGCATACCCAAGATATGCACATAATCACCACTTAAAGGGTGCTTGCAAAGTTACAAAGTATCACGTGCCAAGTCCTCCTTCGTCCTCCCCCCTCTCCATCCCAGTGGTTCCCCCACGCCGAGTCCTCCTTTGTTCTATCGGGATCTATGAGGTGCTGCCTCAAAAAAGACAGCCAGCATCATCACGGACCCATAGCACTCTGGGCACATTCTCCTGTCACTCCTACCATTGGGAAGAAGGCATAGGATTCTGAAAACAGTGACCTGGTTCAATGAAAAGCTTCTTCCTATCAGGACCTTCAACACTACAAACTTAAAACTATGAACTGTCTTGGTTGCACTAAGGACTTTGGGTTCTTTGCACTAATATTGGGGGTTTTAGTTTATTAACACTTGTGTTTTTTATGTTATCAATAAGTACTGTGTTTACAGGCTTGCTGCAAGTAAGAGTTTCTTTGTTCTTTTGTCAGTACAAATGGCAATTAATCAATCTTGACCCTTGAAGGTAGACACAAAATGTTGGATTAACTCAGCGGGATAGGCAGCATCTCTGGAGAGAAGGAATGGGTGACGTTTTGGGTCGAGACCCTTCTTCAACCCGAAACCTTGATAGTGTCCTCTGTGATGTTCAAAGGAAAGACTCTGAACTCTTGAAGTGTCAATGGGACACTTGCCTGTCCCATTGAGTTACTCCAGCATTTTGTGTCTACATTCGATTTAAACCAGCATCTGCATTTCTTTCCTGCAACTCTTGGCCCTTGACTCGCCTCTTGATTCTTGACTCTAACCTTGCCCCAGAGATGTCCAATTCCTGCTCACATGCCCCTTTCCCTCATGTTAAAAGCCCAGGTGCAGTCTGAAGTAGATGCCTGGTTAATGATTTCTAATAGGATGTTGAAAATACTAATAGGTTTGATAAGTCACAGACACCAACAATGAAGGAATCGCTCTGACATAGTGACCTATAATTAGCGATGATGTTAGGGAAGGTGTAGGGTTCATTAAGGAATGTTATGCCATGAAATTGTAAACACCAGCAGAATGCTCAGCATATCTGCATGTGCCATGTGGATACAGACTTGACATCAAAAGAACAGTGGTGCGGGTATTGCATATTTAAGTTAATGCAAACACAATGCAACCATTGAAATAATTAAACTAAATGTTTGGAGTTATAAGCATGGAGAGGGGGGTTAGGGTTAAAAGATTTGTCACAGCAACAGCAATTATAAAAATGGAAGAAGCACAAGGAAGGACATGGCTGGAAATGGTCCAGGAGGAATACAACAAGAGCTTTGCACAAAGCTTGGAGTCTAGTGCAGGCAGTTGTTCCATGATCTACACAACTCAGGATGTGAAGTTGCAAATTCTCCTGCATGCTACTTTACTTTAGTTACTTTAGAGATACAGCGTAGAAACAGGCCCTTCGACCCACCGAGTGCACGCCGACCAGCTATCAGCATTAGGTAGCAATGTTACAAAATTTTGAGATTTAAAAAATCAAGTCTGGAATTTATCCCATCAGATAAAGCATAGAAATAAGTTTAATTTGACACCTAATTCACTTTCATATCTTCAGTATTAAACAAGGTATGGCCATTTTCATACTCGGAAATTAGCATCTTGTTCCCTATTGCTTTTCCATTGACTTAACACAAAACTGTGATCGAGAACAGTCAAAAGCCCATAACTTTCTTAAAAATTAAGAGAACTGAAATACATTTTCAGTTATTATAGATTGAAGCATTCTGAAACAAATATGAAACAATCTTACTTAGATGACTTGAAATTAAAGCAAATAATTAGTTAGTTACCTAATTGTAGCTAATTACAAAATTAAATTACTAGATCTAAACATCTAGCCATTTCTTAAGAATAAAATAACATTTTTAAATAGCCTAAGTGTCCAAATAACATTCACACAAGAATTCACAATATAACATAATTTTTAAATCTCATTGTCATGGGTTTATAGGCCAAATGGAAGGAATTTAATGTTTAATACCTGTAAATTAATGGCCTTTTAAATCAACTTGCGAGTGGGTTTTTCTGGAACGCGATCAATTGGCACGTTGCGGTTGCGGTGGATTTAAACCCGTATCGGCAGCAAAAATACTGCCGGTTCGTACGGGGAAAAAAATGTGAATTAAAGGCATCTTAAGAAACACTTTTATACATAAAAATAAACAACTTTCTTTTACCTGTCCCCTATGTAAAATCCGTCCCCGTTGTCGGCGTTGACAGCTTCAGAAGCTGATTTTAAAATCACTCCAGCGCTGAACTTGTCGGGCAAATTTTTTTTAAAAAGACACAGAACGGCCGTCGGAACGATTCTTCAGCAAAAGCTTGCACTCCAACAAAATATAATCCAGGACAAGGTAGGAGAAAACCGCGTGTTAACCCCGCCCCTCCCCCCCCTCAAACGCGCCAAAATCGCGCACACGGCCTGTGGCAGAATTGCAGCGCCGCTGAAGGTAAGTATTGTAACATACCTACATTAGGCACTATCTTTCATACTAGAAACAATTCACAGAAGCCAGTTAACCTACAAATTAACCTATGGAGTGTATGAGGAAACCGGAACATCAGGAGAAAACTCATGCAGTCACAGTGAGAACGTACATACTCTACAGACAACACCTATAGTCGGATAGCCAAAAGTGCTGGAATAACTCAGTGGTACAGGCAGCATCTCTGGATAGAAGGAATGGGTGAGGTTTCAGGTCGAGACCCTTCTTCAGACTGAAAGTCAGGGAAGAGGGAGACACAGAGATTAGAAACGTTTTCACCCAGAGAGTTGTGAATCTGTGGAATGCTCTGCCACAGAAGGCAGTGGAGGCCAATTCACTGGATGTTTTCAACGGAGTTAGATTTAGCTCTTGGGGTTAAGGGAATCAAGGGATATGGGGAAAAGGCCGGAATGGGGTAATGATTTTGGATGATCAGCCATGATCATGTTGAATGGCGGTGCTGGCTTGAAGGGCCGAATGGCCTACTCCTGCACCTATTTTCTATGTTTCTAAATCAGATGAGAACATGAGGTAGGAGATATCAACAGATCCCCGTGTGGAATGTGTCACAGTAAGTTGTGCTCTGAAGGACCACTTGAATTGGCGAGTTGCCAGCCCTGGGCATGGCATTGGCAAACTTACAGAGCTATCTCACTGAGCAACGTAGCAATGAAACTCAACAAAACAGTAATCAACAACTCTCTCCTGTTATATGTGAAAGAAGGAACTACAGATGTTAGTTTACACCGAAGATAGACACAAAATGCTGGAGTAACTCAGCGGGTCAGGAAGCATCTCTGGAGAAAAAAGTAGGTGACATTTTGTATCGAGAAGCACATGAAGTCTGATGAAGGGTCTCGACCTGAAAAGTCCCCTATTCCTTTTCTCCAGAGATGCTAACTGACCTGCTGATTTACGCCAGCATTTTGTGTCTCTCTCCTGTTATAGTCAGAAGCCTGCAGAACTAGTTTGACAAATCACAAACCTTTCTTATGAAAGCTCACGTGTTTTAGCTCACCTCACATATTTGCTTACTCACCCTTTGTGGCTTCTGATGTTTACACACTGACTGAGCCAGCCTTTCCTCCTTCAGTGGGAACACACCCAGTCATTGTAGAGACTCCATGTGTCAGGATTCAGCTCACCGAGTCCGCACCAACCAGCGATCCCGACACATTAACGCTACCCCACACACACACTAGGGACAATTTGCACTTATATCAGGCCAATTAACCTACAAACCTGTACGTCATTGGAGTGTGGGAGGAAACCGTGGATCTTGGAGAAAACCCACACGGTCAAGGGGAGAACATATAAACTCCGTACAGAGAGCATCCGTAGTCGGGATCAAACCCGGGTCTCTTGCACAACTCTACCATTGTGCCACCATGCCGCCCAGCTACTCCAGCATTTTGAGTCTATCATCAATGTAAATCAGCATCTGCAGTTCCTTCCTACACACCTATAGTCAGGATCGAACTGGGTCTCTGCCACTATAAGTCAGCAATTCTACCCTGGTGCATTGTGCCGTCCCGTGTCATTGCATGGAATCATCTTCACTCCCATTCCTCACAGGTGTTCATATACCCTTCACTGTCACTTCATTTGAATATTCACTTACTTGGCATGTGCATTAATTGTTTTTGCTCTGAGTTTGTAAAACCAAGTGATAAAGGTCAATATAACTTTGTTACAGAACATGACAGACAAGCCACTGATGATTTATATGTAGAAAAACAGAAAATGCTAGATAAGCAGAAATATCATGGAAGGGATCCAGTGGCAAACACATTTAAGCAAAGTTGTCACTTTTGCAGTCACTGTTAACCTATGTCCACCGGATACAACAGGAGATTGCAGCTGTCTCCAACCAGTTGACATAAGAAACTGCAGCAACATAATTTCTGAAAAGATTATTACTGTTTACCGTGGGTTTACCTCTTGGGATTCTCTGAGGTAGGATTTTGGTTTTACTGACACTCATCCTTATTCAAGATCACAGAAATAAAGATTCATAAAATTCTCAAAGCAACAGGAAGCCTATTTGTCCATTTGTCCGAAGTATGTAAAATTATGAGAGGCAAAGATATGGTAGACAGTCAGAGCTTTTTTCCCCATGGTGGAGATGTCCAACACTAGAGGGCCTAGCTATAAGGTGAGAGGAGGAACATTTAATGGAGATGTGCAGGGCAAGGTTTTTTACACAGAGTGCTGGGGGACTGGAACGTATTGCCAGGGGTGGTGGTGGTGGAGGCACATACGAGAGTGGCATGAAAGAGGCTTTTTGATAGGCACATGGAAGTGCAGTGAGTAATAGGTTATGGATTATGTACTGTCAGATGAGATCGGTATAAATCGGCATCATGTTCACACAAACACTATTATCCTTTCCAATCTCATCACCAAGCACGTTGGTCGTTGTGTGCACCTTTTCCACTGGATCCTTGACTTCTTCATCAGCAGACCTCAGTCAGTGCAGACCAGTTACAACATTGCCTCCTCATTGATGATCAACACAGATACAAATGAAGGCTGAATACTTAGCCCCAGATCTATTCTCTTTATAACATATAACAATTACAGCACGGAAACAGGCCATCTCGGCCCTACAAGCCCGTGCCGAACAACTTTTTTCCCTTAGTCCCACCTGCCTGCACTCATACCATAACCCTCCATTCCCTTCTCATCCATATGCCTATCCAATTTATTTTTAAATGATACCAACGAACCTGCCTCCACCACTTCCACTGGAAGCTCATTCCACACCGCTACCACTCTCTGAGTAAAGAAGTTCCCCCTCATGTTACCCCTAAACATCTGTCCCTTAATTCTGAAGTCATGTCTGTGTAGATAAACATAGTTTCAATACCACCTATACATATTCTGACGGCACAGCTGTTGGTGGCTGTCACTGGTGGTGTTGATTTAGTGTACAGGACAGAACTGGAACACCTAATTGAGTAGCGCTTCAACACAATTTCTCGCTCATCATCAACAAAGCCAAGGAACTAACCGTTGCGTTCAGAAAAGGGATGTCAGGTGACCAAGTGTCTGTTGTTATAGGCGGATCAGTGATGGAGAGAGTTAGCAGTTTCAAATCCTGGACATTAACATTTCAGATGACCGGTCCTGGGCCCAGCACATAGATGTAATTAGAAGAAGGCTCACTGGTGCTTATACTTTATAAGAGGTTTAAGGAGATTCAGCACATCACAAAATACTCTAACAAACTTCTCCTGATGTATGGTAGAAATGATCCTGACTGGTTGCATCATGGGTTGGTACTGCAATTCCAACTCACAGGAACACCAGAGGCTGCAGAGAGTGATGGACTGTGCCCATGCCTCTGGTCAAGTTGAGAGTCAAGAGTCATGAGTCAAGAGTCATGAGTCAAGTGTTTTATTGTCATATGTCCCAGAACAATGACATTCTAACTTGTAGCAGCACAACATAATATGTAGACAATATCATAAACAAAAACAAAAATCAACATGTGTATATTAGTAGCTGTGATGGACCGGGTAGTGTTCACCACTTGTTGCCATCTTCTTCGCTCCTATGCTTCTATTTGGTGAATGCAAAACATATAACTGTTGATTTGGTCACAGCTTTTTAGCAGGAATTAGAAGAATGATATTTAATTTAGAGGTGCAGCATGGAAACAGGTCCTTTAGCACACCAGGTCCATGCTGACCATCGACCACCCATTCACACCAGTTTTATGATATGTCACATTTGTATCCACTCCCTTCATGGTAGAGAAAGATCAGCAAAATGTGAATCAGAGCACAGTTTTCCAGGGTGAGGGTTGCACCAGCACAAATTCAGAACAACAGTATCAATGTCATTGCCAATGGATGTCAACCAGCTGTGTTCAAATTCCATTTAAAATCTTCTCCGTTGAGACAGAAAAAAGTATTTCATTAGTTGACCTTGGATTATCCATGAGTACATATTTCTGTAATAAGGCTGTTTAATCACTTTAAGCATAACATACTTGTGGGATATCTCATATATGATTTGCTACACTTTGCCAAGCATTGCTGGCAAGCCTACAATCAAACTTCCAGTGTGAGTAGGAACATATCCTTGAAATTGAATTGAATAGAATTGAATTTCGGTCTGAACGAAATGCTGTTGCCTGCAGCCATACATGTAATAATAACAACACACAATAAACACAAATTAACATCCACCACAGTGAGTTCACCAGGCACCTCCTCATTGTGATGGAGGCAAAAGTCTTAGAGTTACTGTCTCTTCCCTCCTCTTCTCCCTCTGCGCTGAGGCGATACCCCACCGGGCGATGGTAAGTCAGTCCCGCGGTTCAAGCTCCGCGGCCCGGGGGTGGTCGAAGCTGCCGCCCTCCAGTCCAGCGGACGCAGCTGTTGCCACGGGAGCTTCGGAAAACAGGCACCAGCCTGTGACCTGCGAGCTCCCGACGATGTCGTCCACTGGCAAACAAAGATACTCGCGTTTATCTGTCCTTCCAAGTAGAAATATGGAATTATTAGTAATCGGGAAGATCTTATAAATATTGTAATTATATTATTTATTATTTGCATCATTTATTTATAAATAAAAACATTATTTATTATATTATTTATTATTTAGCATTCTGGCAGGCAGATTTGCCACTGCTACACGGGTGGGTTTAAACTAAATAGTGTGGGGGGGTGGGGTGGTGGGAGGAGACAAACTGGAGATATAAAGATGGAGTTAAAGGGAAAGAGAGTGTAAACAATTATGTTACAGAGCCTGGAGTTTAAAGTCATCTTTAATTGTTACACTTAATATAGCGGTACAGCAGGTACAGATTTTGAAGTTGAACTGCTGGAGCTAGATCATCATAGGCTGCAGTCGTGCAGGTGCTGCGTGTATAGGTTTATTAAGGATGGTTACAAGTGGTTGGTGGTCTGTTTTGACTGTAAAAGTATTCCCGAAGATGAAGTCCTTGAATTTTGAACAAGCGAAGACCACGGCTAGCAGCTCTTTCTCGATCTGTGCATAGCGCTGTTCGGTGTCCGTCATGGTGCAGGAGGCATAAGATACAGGTAGTACAGTCCAATCGGCAGACGTTTGAAGGCAGGCTGCGCCCAGCCCGTATTGTGAGGCATCGCAGGTTACCGTGACAGGACACTTCAGGTCGAAGAATGTCAAGGTGGGAGCGCTGGCCAGCTTGGACTTTAAAGAGTCAAATACTTGTTGATGCTGCTGGAACCAGTTCCACGCAGTGTCCTTCCGATTGAGTTGTCTCAGTGGTGAACTTAGTTCGCTGAGGTTCGGTATGAACTTTCCCAGATAGTTCACCATACCCAGAAAGCGTTGTAGGCTTAACACGTCGGTGGGGGCTGGCATTTCTGTGATGGCAGCAGTTTTCTTCGGGTCGGGCTTAAGGCCATCAGAAGTGAATACGTGTCCAACATATGTGACCTCTGGAACCTTGAACTTGCATTTATTAGGGTTGAATTTCAGGTTGATCTCACGTGCCCGGTCCATAATACGCTTTAGGTTGTTGTATAAAAAAAGTTAAGAAAGACACCAGAATAAACGGGACAGAAAGCTCAGGAAGGGATAGGAGACTGTGACCAAGTGAAATAGGAATCATTAAGTGAAATGTGAAAGGTGAGGGGAGTAATGGATTAAAAGTATTATATATGAATGCACGAAGTATAAGAAATAAAGTGGATGAGCTTGAGGTTCAGTTAGAAATTGGCAAGTATGATGTTGTGGGAATTACAGAGACATGGCTGCAAGAGGCCCAGGGCTGGGAACTGAATATTCAAGGATAAACCTCCTATCGAAAAGATAGACAGGTGGGCAGAGGGGGTGGGGTAGCTCTGTTGGTGAGGAATGAAATTCAGTCCCTTGCGAGGAGTGACATAGAATCAGGAGATGTAGATCCAGTATGGATAGAACTGAGGAATGATAAAGGTAAAAATACCCTAATGGGGCTTATCTACAGGCCCCCAAACAGTAGCCTGGATATAGGGTGCAAGTTGAATCAAGAGTTAAAATGGACATGTCGCAAAGGTAATGCTGCGGTTGTTATGGGAGATTTCAACATGCAGGAAGACTGGGAAAATCAGATCGGTGCTGGACCCCAAGAAAGGGAGTTTGTGGATTCCATCCATGATGGATTATTACAGCAGCTTGTACTGAAGCCTACCAGGGAGAAAGCAATTCTAGATGTAGTGTTGTGTAATGAACTGGATTTGATAAGGGGACTCAAGATAAATGAGCCATTAGGAGATGGTGACCATAATATGATAAGTTTTAATAGGAAGATTAAACGAGAACTTACCCGAATGATCTTTATGAGATTCAGGGTTGGGAGTGGAGGGCACGTAGTCCCTCACTTCAACTTCTCACAAAATAAAGATCAAACTTCAAACGGTAAGTTCTCGTTTAATCTTTCTATTTTATATCAAAGTCACGCGAGTAACTACGTGAAGCCTTCGAAGCTCTGTGGTTTCATGCAGTAAACCAATCTGTGTGTGAAACACTTAAACAGATAAATCATAAATGGCAGAAAAGACATGGGTTATTAACAACATGATGCTAACTGACATACATGTTCATTGCCCGTAATCGGACCACAGTCTCAATTAGCTTTGAGTTGGACAATAACTCACGCAACACTGTTCAGAATTCTATCTGCAATCATCCAGACATATTCAACCAAATTTTATAACTTCTGAAAGTGCACTATGTAAGCCTCCTGCTGTTGCAAGAAGATGATCAAATGGGAATATCCATTCTATTGGCTGCTAATGAGCCAGTCCCCTTGGAAGGGTGAGACTTGAAATGATTTGAATTCACCCCCGCTATTAGCTGCTTACACTCTATTCATGTTGAGATAGTCTGCACCAGCAATCTCTTGAGAAAACTATTAAATAACAATGAAGAAACAATCCTTCATCTCATAGGTACTAGTAAACCAATTGTACCTGTATACATAATAACACCCCGAATCTCCGATCTGGTGGGTATGCTGTCAACTCCAAATTGTACCCAATCGTGCCCTGTTTGCTTGATGAGATCATTCCCATAACAAGCTACCCTCATGTCAGATATGACCCAGAGACCGAGCTGGAGATTGAGTAAATACTGTGTTCTTTGTGCTGAGATCAGTTACTAAAAGCGTAATTAACTTAAAAGATACTGCTCCCATTAGGAATACAGTAGATGAATATCTGCCTCATGGGGCCAGTCCCACTTCGATCGCCGGTGCCGTATGGAGTTGTGCGGAGCTGGTCCCAACAGTGTTCAAAAATTCTGCGCGGCAACGGCCTGCCAGCCAGCAGCCACCTCGACGCCGTACGCACTGCCTCGACGGGCATACGCAGCATCTCGACGCCGGACACAGCATCTTGACGCCGTACATCACGTGCGAACTTCCCTCGGACCTCGCTCGAACTTCACGTCACTCACTCGACTTCCGCGCGGCCCCTACTTTCGGTTTGGTCGCGCTCGCCACATGCAGTTGCATGCTGGTGGGACTGGCCCTGTACGGGGATCACTCGACCACCGCGCGACCCCCGCACGGCCCCCGCTTCTGGTTTGGTCACGCTTGCCGCATGCAGTCGCATGCTCGTCAAGTCAAGTCAAGTTTATTTGTCACATACACATACGAGATGTGCAGTGAAATGAAAGTGGCAATGCTCGCGGACTTTTGTGCAAAAGACAAACAACCAAACAAACTATAAACACAATCATAACACACATATTCTTTTACATAATAAATAATGGAAGGAAAAACGTTCAGTAGAGTTAGTCCCTGGTGAGATAGGCGTTTACAGTCCGAATGGCCTCTGGGAAGATGCGTGGGGCAGACCCTTACGGTGCACGTGAAATAGGCTGAACTAGCCATCATCGTGACTTAGAGTAAGTAGAAGCTTCTTTCAGCCGCCTTTTACAATGGGCACCCTGAATGAGTTGACCAAATTGGCACTATTAAAATTCATGTCGCCTCATTTTTAATATCGTGAGGCATCTACTGATAAAACCCCTGAGTCTTATCAGCTACAAAAGCATGTTGTCTATAAACTCCATGACACAATGCCCTTATGATCTGAGTAGGGCAGCATTAGCTTGAGAATCTTTGTAAATAGCCTAGGCCTGAAGACAACCCCTAGGTAGAGCCTAAAATTTCCACCACTGACTTGTCATCACGAAAAACCAGATATATCTGTGCCTCTCGTGTATAGATATGGAAAAGTAGGCATCTTCAAGATCGATTGAGGCCCTAAATCCTCTGAATCAGCTAAATTGCTGAAAGACAATTATCCATCTTAAACTAGTTCACCAAACACATGATCAGACTAGCCAAATCTTAACCTGATTTGGCATGCACCACTTTTCTTCAACCTTGAGAAAAATATTAGAACTATACCCCTCTTGTTCTTGGGCAGACAGCTCATCCTTTGTGAGATGTCTCTGTTTCCACTTGGATAGCCATCGTTTCCATTATTGACCATAAGGACGGACATTTTTTGGCTTCTCCTGCCGTGGAGGAATAATCAATTAGAAAATGAACCTTATAATTTGGTGTGATTTGTAAACTGGAAACATTCCAGAGATTATCTGTCCCCACCTGTTTGTCGAACCCCGACTTAAATATCGACAGCAGCTCTCCTGTGACTAATGTAATAACATTCACATACTCAAACCACCTCCAGCTCAATGTTGCTTTGCTGTCCATGAGAAGGCAGACAATGACTGAAGATGAGATCAAGGCAGTATCTGAGAAAGCACTTGCTGTAACATCCACCCAGAAGATCCTTGGCCTCAGACAGAAGACTAACAGTCAGCTGATCCTAGACTTGCTCTGTCCCTTTGCACATACATCATGACCCGCTGGGGACAGTACTGAGTATGAAGAAAGCACAGCAACCATGGTGAGCGCTGAACCTGCGGATAAAATCACACTGGCTTTGATAGAAGAATAGGCCTGGTGCTCCAACCAGCCTCCGTGGAGCGGTATCCTCTTACTCTTGAGAAAATTTAGCATGAATTGGATAGGCCTCAGTCGGACCTTTGGCCTGTAGGCAACGCCGCCTTTCGGGTAGGTGGCGTTTTGACAGAGCGGCCATTCGGTAAGTTTGCTTATAGGTGACGCGGCTTTTCGGTTCCTTGGGATTCAGGCGTCCCGCCCTTTCAGTTAGTTTGCATTTAGGCATCCCATCCTTTCGGTTTATAGGTGTTTCATCTTCGGACTCTTTTGGTTTATTGGCGATTCGGCCTCCTTTCCATTCCGTTCCTTGGCTTCGACTTCTTTGCTTCGGCTTCTTGTCTGTCAGCGCCAAGTCACGTGACTTCGATATAAAATCTACAATTTGAGAGGGAGAAGGGAAAATCGGAAGTGTCAGTATTACTGTTGAACAAAGGGGACTATGGAGCCATGAGGGAGGAGCTGGCCAAAGTTGACTGGAAAGATACCCTAACAGGCGATAACAGTGGAACGACAATGGAAGGTATTTCTTGGAATAATACAGAAGGTGCAGGATCAGTCCATTTCAAGGAAGAAGAAAGATTCCAAGGGGAGTAAGTGGTGACCATGGCTGACATGGGAAGTCAAGGACAGTATTAAAAATAAAAGAGAAGAAGTACAACATAGCAAAGGTGAGCGGGAAGCCAGAGGATTGGGAAAATTTTAAAGAGCAACAGAAGATAACTAAAAAGAAAAGATGAGGTACGAAGGGAAGCTAGCCAAGTATATAAAGGAGGATAGTAAATGTTTATTTAGGTAGATGAAGAGGAAAACATTAGTTAAGACCAAAGTTAATTCCCGGGATGGCGGGACTGTCATTGGCTGAGAGAATGGAGCAGCTGGGCTTGTACACTCTGGACAAAATTAGAGCACATGGTATTGGGAGTAGGGTACTGACATGCATAGAAAATTGGTTGGAAGACAGGTAACAAAGTGTAGGGATTAACGGGTCCCTTTCAGAATGGCAGGCAGTGCCTATGACAGAGGTACCGCAAGACTCCGTGCTGGGACCTCAGCTGTTTACAATATACATCAATGATTTAGATGAAGGGATTCAAAGTAACATTAGCAAATTTGCAGTGTGAACTGTGAGGAGAATGCTATGAGGGTGACTTTGACAGGTTGGGTGAATGGGCAGATGCATGGCAGATGCAATTTAATGTGGATACATGTGAGGTTATCCACTTTGATGGCAAATACGGGAAGGCAGATTATTATCTGAATGGTGTCAAGTTGGGAAAAGGGGAGGTACAAAGAGATCTGGGGGTCCTTTTCATCAGTAACTGAAAGTTAGCATACCGGTACAGCAGGCAGTGAAGAAAGCTAATGGCATGTTGGCCTTCATAACAAGAGTAGTTGAGTATAGGAGCATGGAGGTTCTTGTGCAGTTGTACAGGGCCTTAGTGAGACCTGGAGTATTGTATGCAGTTTTGGTCTCCAAATTTGAGGAAGGATATTCTTGCTATTGAGGGAGTGCAGCAAGGTTCACAAGGTTAATTCCCGGGATGGCAGGACTGTCATATGCTGAGAGAATGGGGCAGCTGGGCTTGCATACTCTGGAATTTAGAAGGATGAGAGGGTATCTTATTGAAACATATCAGGTTATTAAGGGATTGGACATGCTAGAGGCAGGAAGCATGTTCCTGATGTTGGTGGAGTCCAGAACCAGGGGCCACAGTTTAAGAATAACGGGTAAGTAATTTAGAATGGAGATGAGGAATTTGTTTTTCACCCAGAGAGTTGTGAATCTGTGGAATTCTCTGCCTCAGAAGGCAATGGAGGCCAATTATTTGTATGCTTTTTAAGAGAGTTAGATAGAGATCTTAAAGATAGTGGAGTCAGGGGATATGGTGAGGAGGCAGGAATGGGGTACTCTTATGTGGATGATCAGCCATGATCACAGTAAATGGCGGTGCTGGCTGGAAGGGCCAAATGGCCTACTCCTGCACCTATTGTCTATTGTCTATTGCAAGTCAATTAAAAAATCTAATTAACCTTTATTATACTGTGACGACCATAAAGATACAGATCTCTCTCAAAGGACGGATGTGCCTGACAGTTATTTTCACTGGTAAGCAGTGTGCGTTCTAATCACTGGTGTCCGTGTTCTGCTGATACTTTTCATGTATATTTTACTCCACAGATGTGGAAATATTTTTCCATTTATTTGAAATTATTGTGCCTCGGAGAGGTGCATTAATTAGTCACCCTTGCAACCAAGACATCTGGCACCACCGAATCGATCCTAGGTGGAGATAAACTGTCCTACGTGTGTTGAATTTGAGATCACCGTACGAAGGAAGCGAAATTAGCTCAGGGCTGAAGATGGGTCTGGAGCTCAGGGAGGCAATAATTGGTTAGTGGATCATTGAGAGGGACAGAGCAGTGTTGTGTATCAGAAGGGACAATTAAACATAAAACAGTACAGCACAAGGTCAAGCACTTTGGCCCATAATATCCATGCCAGACATGATGCCAAGATAGATTTTCTCTGCCTACAGATGATCCATATCCCTCCATTCACTGCATATCCAAATGCCTATCTACCTGCCTCTTAATTGCCACTATTGTATCTGCTTTCAACACCACCCCTGGCAGCATATTCCAGGCACCCACTGATCTCTGTGTACTCTTGCCTCGCACATTTCCTTTAAACTCTGCCCTTCTCACATTGAAGATATGCCCTCTAGTCTTGGACATTTCCACCCTAGGAAAACGGTTCTGGTTGTCTAACCCATCTATGCCCCCCTATGCTTTTATACACATCTCTCAAGTCTGCCCTCACTCTCTGAAGTTCCAGAGAAAATAATCCAGGTTTGTCCAACCTCTCTTTAGCCAATACTCTCTAATCCAGGCCACATTCTGTTTAACTTCCTCAACCTCTCCAAAGCCTCCACATCCTTCCTGTAATAGGGGTGATAAGAACTGTACTCAATACTCCAAAGTGGCCTAACCAAAGTCCTATGAAGTTGCATTTAGATTAAGCTTCAAGTACCAGCAGTTGGTGATTCAGGGGTCATGTATTCAGGGTGATGCATGTATCCGTGACTGCAGTCCTGTGATTGTTGTTTGTGTAATGGGATGAGTGGCTGAGAAATAATGCCTTGGGTCGCTTGGGTGATATTAGCTTATCGTGGCACTGAGATAAAGCAATTTCAAACATCAGGCTGTGTCTATGGACAGGTGTTCAGTTAGTGATAGGTTGGATGAGGCTGATGTGTTTTTGGATGGGAGGGCTGTAATAATGATGTGGAAGCACTCAAGGGAGATGTGTCATAGAAGACCTACAGTATCTTGATCAGGTTTTCCATTGTCAAGCTACACCCTGTTCTCAAAGCGTCTGAAGAAGGGTCATAATCCCAAAACATTATCCATTCCTTCTCTCCAGAGATGCTGCCTGTCCATCTGAGTTGCTCCAGCATTGTGGGACTTTCTTCAGTCTATATCTGCAATTCATTTCTACACATTTAATCTGCTCCACTGCAAAATCTCCTCAACGTATGCCTACTTTTTGAGAAAGTTTTCCTCCTCTCTCTGGACTCTGAATGCTACCTGTCCGACTGAATTACTCCAGCATTTTATGTCCATCTTTGGTGTAAACCAACATCTTCAATTCCTTCCTACACACCCTGTTCAGGCCGCTTTAAATTGCATCATAGTTGCGGATTAAGCAATGTAATTAAAAATTGGTAGCTGGGGCCCATCAATTTTGGAATAACGTGTTTTAATTTCTCTTGCAAACTCTCTGAACAGGTATTGCATGGAGAATAATCTCATTACAGATGTGCCTAATGTGGAAAACAAATGATCTTCACAAGCGGTATCGGTAGCAGGGAATACTTAGATCAATTTCTGACAGATGTGGTACAATCTGAAAACCAGTACCACTCTCTTTAATCTGACGAAGGGTTCCGACCCAGATCATCTCCCATCTATTTCTCTCCACAGATATTGCCTGACCTGCTGAGTTTCTCTCGCAGTTTGTTTTTTGTCCACTCTCTTTACCCTGAGGAAACATTGATTTTCATGTGGTTAGTACTGTTTTGCAGCACCACTGAATTTCTGAGTACTTAACTTTATTTGCCATGGAGATCCATGTCTGTCAATAGTTTGCCACAGGTTAATAAGCATTGAAATTCAATCACATGGCACTATACATTCTGAACTATGTTACAAAAATTTACCAAAATATCATCTCTAAACACTGATGGGTAATGCAGGCAAATGTTGGTCGCCATGGACGTGTTTGGCCAAAGGGTCTGTTTCCATGTTGGATCACTTAATGACCATGATTCTAAGCACATATGGGTAATGCAGGCAAGGCCCATATGCGGGGCAGGCTTCACACACTGAAAGGGCTTGAACTGAGTGACGAGATGTGGTTTGCTGTTAGTGAAAGAGTTCTCAACTTTCTTGGGCTGTTTCTCATTGAGCATGTGTCCATTTTCCTCAAGGCACATTCTTCTGAGTTCATTCATAATATTTGTTTCCTCCAATCCACCACCACTTGATCCCCACCAACCGCTACACCCCCTGCGTAGCTCATCCATCATTCATTCCCATGCAATTTCCCTCTCTGCCATGTCATATTGTGAATGAGAGGCCTTCCTTATGTTAGGCGATTCAATGCCTGGGGCTTAGCCTCTGGTAAAATATTGTTGCTTTGGGGATCTGCACACAATTGTTTAGTGAATTGCATGCTGCAGTGAATTAACATGGTCTTTGCAATTTCTGACCTGCTATTTCAGATTAACCTGCATCTTGCTCCCGATGTTGGGGAAGTCCAGGACAAGGGGTCACAGCTTAAGGATAAGGGGGAAATCCTTTAAAACCGAGATGAGAAGAACTTTTTTCACACAGAGAGTGGTGAATCTCTGGAACTCTCTGCCACAGAGGGTAGTCGAGGCCAGTTCATTGGCTATATTTAAGAGGGAGTTAGATGTGGCCCTTGTGGCTAAGGGGATCAGAGGGTATGGAGAGAAGGCAGGTACGGGATACTGAGTTGGATGATCAGCCATGATCATATTGAATGGCGGTGCAGGCTCGAAGGGCCGAATGGCCTACTCCTGCACCTAATTTCTATGTTTCTATGTTTCTATCTGTACTGAAACGCTGATGAAATTGCATGGCACCCTCCCTGGTCAAGACACTTAACTTGCATCTAAATACGGAAATTCAATGGAATGATTTATAGATGTGCAGAACCTTGCAAAAATGAAGATTAATTATTTACCAAGCTTCTTTTAGCTATGAGCATCCTAACTAGATTGGGGAATAACAATATAAGCTAACTGCAGGTAGAACATTGGTGGAAGTGAAGGAAAACTGACCAAGGTAAATGCACTGTGACATTCTTTGAAGGAGGAGGCGTGGCAATCTCATGCTTCTCCCTGCAATTCTTCCTTGCCTTGAGAGGAGGTGTTGGTGGTCTCAGGTTTGTCCTGGTGGCTCGGCTTTGGGCTTGAAGAGGCGGCACTAGCGGTCTCTGAATTATCCTAGTGGCTGCAGCAAATAAGACATTCACCGTTCTGGTTCATATAAGGTCCATATGACAAATAAACACTGTTGATCTCTCATAGACACAAAATGCTGGAGTAACTCAGCGGGACAGGCAGCATCTCTGGAGAGAAGGAATGGGTGACATTCTGGGTTAAGACCCCAATCTGAAGAAGGGTCTCGACCTCAAACGTCAGCTATTCCTTCTCTCCAGAGATGCAGCCTGTCCCGCTGAGTTACTCCAGCATTTTGTATCTACCTTCGATTTACGCCAGCATCTGCAATTCTCTCCTACACACTCTCGATCTCTCTCTTACTATCTGTCAGCTCCACCTAAGTGCAATATTGGGCATCAACAGAATGACCTACATTCCTGTGTTCAAAAAGGAACTGCAGATGCTGGAATATCGACGGTACACAAAATTGCTGGGGAAACTCAGCGGGTGCTGCAGCATCTATGGAGCGAAGGAAATAGGCGACGTTTCTTCAGACTGGCAATCTATTTCCTTCGCTCCATAGATGCTGCTGCACCCGCTGAGTTTCCCCAGCAATTTTGTGTACCGACCCACATTCCTACCCGTTTTCAATACCGTACTGCCTGCTTGCTCTCCCCTTATCTTTCACCAACATTTTTTATCATGTTATTAGCAATATGATTACTCAGTATCTCATAGAAACATAGAAACATAGAAAATAGGTGCAGGAGGAGGCCATTCGGCTCTTCGAGCCTGCACCGCCATTCATTGTGATCATGGCTGATCATCCCCTATCAATAACCCATGCCTGCCTTCTCCCCATATCCCTTGGCTCCACTAGCCCCTAGAGCTCCATCTAACTCTCTCTTAAATCCATCCAGTGATTTGGCCTCCACTGCCCTCTGTGGCAGGGAATTCCATAAATTCACAACTCTCTGGGTGAAAACGTTTTTTTCTCACCTCAGTCTTGAATTAACAGTAATCTCCATTTTAATATAATCAATATGCAACTATACTTGAAGCAATACTTGAAGCAATACATTTCATATTTGTATAAATTACAGGACAAGCATCGCTTCCACTGCATGACTAACCTTTGATTCTTCCTGCAGCTACAGTTGGTGGAGATGCAGTGAATAGGACAACCTCATTAATATCTTAATGAAAGGTACATGCCAACATGAGAAATATATGTGGCACTGTTATTGGCAATGGTATAAAAGCAGAAGAGTTTGAAGCAATTTGGATTTGATGGGAATTGTTAGATTTCATCAACCAAGGATTTGCTAGATTTCAGCTTCAGTTCCAAATCTTTTGCTTTGATTAAATATTTTCCCATTAAAAAATTCCATTGTCAAACATTCTGGAGAGTTGTCAAGCTTTGCGGCTTCTCCGAAACTCTAGTTGATAACAAACAAACAGCTATTACACTTGTAACTTACTTGCGGCATTAGGAGTGGTAATTTGCATTCTTGATTTATAATGAAAGTAACAAATCAAAATTTCAAAAAAACGATTGCTTCCCATTTTACTTCCAAACCTCATGAAGAACCTAAACAGAAAGAAACTGACAGCCACAAATTATTCCCTTAGAAGCATATTACCCCCTAAAAAATGAACCTACAGCTGATGAATTAACAGTAATTTTAATATAATCAATATGCAACTATACTTGAAGCAACACATGATGCAAATGTGATTGGCACTGACCCAATTTGCACTAAATGTGATCACATATTGGAGGTAGAGCTTTATAATATTTTGTTTTCAGAAATAACACAGCCACAACCGGTTTCTCATTTTCTGTTGATTTGATTTAAATTACTCAATATAATTCCAAATGCAGTCTGAGATGCAGAGGGTTATTTGCAAATGTTGATTTTGCAATCAGGAAGTGATACTGATTATAACACACAATTTCAGTTTGCAAAATGTCATGACCATTAACAGCATTTTTAATTAGACAAATATTCTATTATTGTACCACATGGATTAATGGTATAAATAGCAATGTTGATAAGGGAATGATGGGATGATGGAAAATTAACTTGACTCATAAACTCAAGAAACATGTAACCCGATTGCCCTTCAGAACAGTGAGCTTCTCGAAACAAAATCACTAATTATTACCAAAATCCAAATCGTCTTTTAAATTGTACATTCCTTTCATATAATGGTTGACAAAAACTCAAAAAAAGCATATAATTCTCTGCACCACCGACTACATCTTTAGAGTGAATATGTCGCCACAAAGCTGAGGATGCTGGAATCTTTGGCACAAAACAATGTGTTGGAGGAATTCAACAGGTCAGGCAGCATCTATCTGTGGAGGCAAATGGACAGAAAAACTGTCGGGTCAAAATCCTTTCACATTGATGGAGTAGCAGGGAGAAAGCTGGAAAAGAAAGGCGGGGGTGGGGCAAAGTCTGCAAGTGGGTGGATACAGGTTAGGGGTGGGGGGGGAGGGTGGGTGTAATAGACAGATGGATGGAGTAAGTGACAAAGATGGAGGTGCAAAGGAGAGAAAAGCACGTCAGATAAGAAAAGATGGGGTGGAATGAAATGTAAAACCAGAGTAAGGGGATCAGGCGGAAAGGGAAAAAGAGGCGATTAAAGAGAAATGGTGGATACGGATGGAAGTGATGGGAGATAAGTGTAAGACGGAAGATAAATAAAATCAGGGTGACAGGTGTAGTGGGAGAAATATGTGTACTCCGAGAGGGGTCAGGGAGACAGGGTGTGGGAGGGGGAAGAAAAGGGTGGGTTAGGGGGATGTTACATGAAAAGTGAAAAATGATTGTTCATACTGTGGCGGCTCCTAAGGGTCGTGCCATTATACTGCCGACCCCTCGGCACAGGAGTGGTGCAGTCCGAGGCGCCTTAGCCGAGGTTAAAGGAGGGAGAGAGAGAGAGAGGGAGAGAGGGAGAGATAGATATAGAGAAGAGATAGAGAGAGCTATAGGAGAGAGAAAGATATAGAGAGCAGATACGATAGATCGTCTCTCTCTCTCTCTCTCTCTCTCTCTCTCTCTCTCTCTCTCTCTCTCTCCTCCTCTCTCTCTCACATCCTCTCTCTCTCTCTCTCTCTCTCCTCCTCCTCTCTCTCACCTCCCTCTCTCTCTCTCTCTCTCTCTCTCTCTCTCTCTCTCTCTCTCTCTCTCTCCCCCCCTCCCCCCCCCCCCCCCCCCCTCGAAGGTAAGGGTTACCTGAAATTGGAAAAAAAATCATACCATTGGGATTTTGATTACTCAGGTGCAATATAAGCTCTTGTGCTCGAGACTGCATTGGGCTTCACTCTGTTTGTAGAGAACCTATTATAATAATAATAATAATAAGAATAATAATAATAATAAGAAGAAACTGAGGGGGAACTATCAGAGGAGATAGTTGACGCTGGTACTATCACAATGTTAAAAAACTATTATACAGGTACATGGATAGGATAGATTAGAAGGATATGGGTCAAACACAGACAGGTAGGACAGGTGTAGATAGGGCATGTTGGTTGGTGTGGGCAAGTTGGGTCAAAGAGCCTGTTAACATGCTGTATGACTCTATGAAGGTTGAGGTCAGTGAGGTACAGTTGTGGGAATGTGAAGGGGGTTTGAAAGTGATATGCAACTGGGAGCTCAGAATGGCCTTTGCAGAGTCTCCGCTTGCACTTGCCATTGTCGAGGAGAACAACCAGCGATCGCCATGCATGAGCACTGTCCTACACACTAGGAGCAATTTACAGTCTTTACCAACGCCAAATAAACTAAAAACCTACGTCTTTGGAGTGTGGGAGGAAACCGGAGCACCCAGGGAAAACCCACGCAGTCACGGGGACAAAGTACAAACTCCCTTCAGACACAAACTGCTGGAGTAACTCAGCAGGACAGGCATCATCGTTGGAGAGAAGGATTGGGTGATGTTTCAGCTCAAAATGTCACGCATTTTTTCTCTCCAGAGATGCTGTCTATCCTGCTGAGTTACTCCAGCAGTTTGTGTCTACCTTTGATTTAAACCAGCATCTGCAGTTCTTTCCTACACAGTCCTGTTTGTAGATCTTGGGTAGGTGATAGAAGCATGAAGTGTGGGGTTGGGGCACTATCAGGTTGGAAACCCTTGAGAGGAGGCTCTTGGGGGAAGGGGTGTACCTTCATCCTTCCCTCACAAACCTGTGTCCATCTGCCTTCTTTTCCCCACTTGTATGCTTATCACCCACCTGCCTTTGTCTCCCAACTCCACCCCTCCTCCCCCCTGTCTCCATTTGCCCTTCACACTTCACTCTTCCTCGGTCTCCCTGTAACCAACTGGTGCCTGTCTCACACCCTCTGCTTTCCTCTTTACACTGGCTAGCTTTCATCTCCATGCTCTGTCCTGCTGCAGGGTCTCCACATGAAACTTTGACAGTTCTTTCCACTCCACAGATGCTGATCCATCCACCGATCTTTTGATTATCCCAAAGATAGGAAAGATTTTTAAACCATGTATTTGAAGTGACTATTTGAAAGTATGTTTTTACACATTACAAGGAATCTTTAATAAAACACAGAGTAACTAAATGGGTCAGGCAGCATCTGTGGAAGGAATGGATAGGCAACATTTTGGTTGGGATTCTCCTTTAGATTTGAACATTGAAGAGGTTCTCGCCTTCTTTCTGCCGCTCCACTACGATTCTATACTTGGCTAATAATGTCTTTCCCTCAGCATTCCTTCTGGGATATGGCTTGCAGGGTGAAAGTTGCCTCTGTTCGTTTCCACTCTATTTGACTGCAACCTCAGCCACGTGGTCATTTAATTGTGAATAGATATTGTAGATTTTCTTTTGTAAAATTGTAGATATTTTTACAGCCAAGGGGAATGAAAGTGATACTATTAACAACATTCCTACGGTTAGCCAACTAAATTTACCTTTGATTGGGATGGACGCTGACATTTTAAATTTCAAGTGTTTTGTTGTATATTTACACCATTTTCAATAGATTTTAACATCCACAATTTTACCATCTTTCCCTCTTTCTGGAGTAAAGTAAAAAAAAATTCCGATTATCCTTAATCATATGGTAGATGTTTAATGTTTAATCACTTTTTATTTTGATTACTAACATTGACATGATATTGTATTTTTGGTAAGCTGTCTTTCTTAGTTTGATTTCTCATTGGTATTTTAAACTGAACGGGAATGGTATAACACAGGATTAGTGGGTGGCACAGTGGCACAGCAGGTAGAGCTGCTGCCTCACAGTGCCATAGACCCAGTTTCAATCCTGAACTTGGGTGCTGTCTGTGGGGAGTTTGCATGTTCTCCCTTAGAGTTTCCTATCGGTGTCTTGGTTTCCTCTCACATTCCAAAAACATGCAAATCTGTAGGTTAATTGGCCTCTGTAAATTGTCCCAAGTGTTTAGTGAGTGGGAAAGTGACATGAATTGGAACTAGTGTGAACAAGTGATCGATGGTCAACATGGACTCGGTGGGCTGGAGGGTCTGTTTTCAAGCTGTATCTTTTTACTACTAAACTAGTAGCAAATGTCCCTATGCGTTTAGGTCACACAGAAAAATTCACTGATGAACAAAGTTTTTATTTTATTGAAACACATGAAAATTCTTTTATTAATAACTTGGCCTTCCAGAATGATGAAAAATAAATAGGGTTCATTAAAAAACACCAATCAAAATGCTTTAAGCAATGTACCACAGAGGTTTCCATTGTTAAAAGAAGGATTAATGAATGGTCTGAGCAATCAAATTGGTGTGTGAGTAATTCATAAACTGGTAATTAATGCACATCTGCGGTCTGTGAAGGAGAGCTGTCCACAGAGACATTACTGCTGAGTGGTGGGGATTTGCAGGTGGGGTTTGGGCATGGAGATTTGCCATTTTTACATTTCTGCCTGCGTCTGTGGTTGTTTAATTAGAGAAAAATGAATTCCCATTAACATTATTAATCGAAGTGCTGGGATAGCTTGCGAACACCATGGCCTGCATAACTTGACAGGACAACGCATGAGGTGAATGTAATATTTTACCAGTGATGTGGCCTCTAGATTAGTTATCATAGTGATCACTGAAAATTCAAAAATCTAGTTTTCACAGTTACTTGGGCAAAAGCAATGTACTTACACATTGTTAAATAGTAAAATAATAAGAGTTCTATATCTTGGCGGAGTGTTTTGTATGAACTGTGTGTTGATGTTTGACACTTTTGATGAACTATTTGTGAAAAAGGAAATCAGGGCTTCTGCTTTTTGTCTCTATTAAGCCAGCTCCTGTCATAACCCTTAATGATACTTATGTCTTTGGTGCAATATAACAGATACTGCAGAAGAAGTATAAATACATCTTCTGTGTCTCAGATGTTGTGCAGAGGACCCGTACTAATTTCCCAATAGACACCAGCCAATTCAGAACACGGAGAATGAAAATAAATAATAAGATTAAACGAGAACTTACCAGTTTGAAGTTTGATCTTTATTTTATGAGGAGTAACGTTGAGGGATTACGTGAAGACCCCGCCAGTACGCATGCGTGTCAATCTTCAAAGCTGTGGTGTGAAATCACAGACAACAGTAAATGAACTGAACATAGTAAGATTAGATAAATAGGATACCAGTTGAATTTTATGATCGAGGGGGGGGCGTGGAGGACACGTAATCCCTCAACGTTACTGCTCATAAATTAAAGATCAAACTTCAAACTGGTAAGTTCTCGTTTAATCTTACTATTTTACTTCGGAGTCATGTGAGTGACTACATGAAGATTTTAAAGCTCTGTGATTTCTTGCCGTGGAAACCAGTCTAAGCGTCATACACTGCATCAGTAGGCCAATAATGAGTGAACATTAAGAATGCATTAAGACATGACATAGATATAGACATGTTGATGCTATTAATGAATAATAGTGGCAATAGTAACCTCCCTCAACCTGGAGGAAGTATGAACCATACCTAACATAGAGTTGGCAAATACCTCTGATCTGGCAATAAGTTTATTCTGAATATTTGGACAGATCAATAGTTTGACCATCCTGCAACCGCTAGGATGTGGTCCATCCCTGCTGCTGAGGTATAGCGGTCCTGGTGGAATGAGACTCAATGTCAATGTACACTCCTGTATATGCCAGACCCATATAACCATCTGGAGAAGGTTCGTAGTGATTCCTTCTAACAAGATTTTATGTAACTAACGATATTGCTGTCAGTCTATAAGGCTCTTGGGAACCTTGACATACTGGTGTAGATGCGTGATCACATGCAACCCAAGGTCCATGGGATATGCAACATCTAGTTTGGTCTTGTGTCCCTGTCTAATCTGCTTGACTAATCATAAACAAAACATGTTATTATAGCCCGCAGATATGATCATCCTATCCAGTGTTGCAATGACTGGACCCATAGCGCTGTACTCAGCGCCATGGCATAATCACTAGTACGTGAGTATGACCATGGACAGGGATGTTGCTGATGCCCATCGGTGAAGTGTCGTAGTACAATGTTAACAATCCATATCTCTGAGTCCCTAGGCCTGGGAGGTTTTAAGTTGATGATACCTTCATATTCTAGATGTCAGAGGGTGAGACTGGACAGAGTGGTTTATGTTCTCAGCAGCCAAATGATGAGGAGGTACTTCAAGCACAGTAATGGAATATTAACTTAATGTTATAATCCCATAAAACTGAATTTTAATGTGTCAGTCATCCGTGCCAAGTTAAACGTAAGGAAGCATAAACAATGCTTCCCATCTCCTATGCAGATTGCTGCTATTTGGTGCTATTCCTGCAATCTGTAGTGAGCACTCCTAATGCTTATGGTTTGACAACCCGAGCCGCAGGAACGATCTCTCAGAGTCTGTAAGTCTATGAATTGATTATATCATGCAGAGGATGGTTTCAACATCACAACTGAACCAGCATCTTTTTTATCCGGAAATAACTATGTAAGGTTTTATGCTCATTCTTCACCTCACTGGGAGCCATAGGTATATAACCCAGGCAGGCACTATGTAAACCCAGAAGCAGGAATCTTGCTGAATTTTGCAAGACCCGTCTATTGAGGTCAAATGGAGGAAGACATAAAGAACATTCCTCCCAAGTGTAGCGAGAATGCACCCTTCGCCACTATATGCCTCGTTCACTGTTGATTGAGCCTGGATGCAAGCATCTCAATAGTTAGTGTTCCATCAATCCACAATGTCATTAAATACTTTGCGATCACACATTCATTCTGTGTTGTCATTGATTTTGCATAATAATACACCAGTGCTAAATGCGGTTTGGTAAAACTATCACCGGATACTTTGATTTGATTGTACCTTTGTGATTAACATATACCACCACCAAAGTGTATCACCTTGGACTTGTGAATGCCGTATATGCATATCTACACACCCTTTAATGCACAGAATGCACCTGGTGTCCATTGGCAGTTGATACCATGACTGAACACTTGATAACTCATGCTAATCCCATCTGCCTCCGTAACTAGAGATGGTATTAGTAAATTACCCATCTTTGGGCAATAGCATCAGTTTGGAAATGACTGAAGATTTACGGATAAGAGGTTTTAGTGGAGCAAAGCTGTCCATCATTATGACTTTGATAGTTTCAGCTAAAAATAGCAGAGGTCTAATTTTTTGTCTTAGAGCTGATCTCAGACAAATAAATGGATGATTGTATCCCAATAATCAATAGTTTCAGTTGGTATCAACTTAACTTAAATTTAACTGGACGGGTGAGAACCAATTTCTCAAATATAGCTATGTTGCTGATAAGGCTAATTTAGTAAAATACAGTATGTTCAATATCATCCAGATTGGCCATGCCACTTATTTGTTAGCTCTGTGCAGTTGAAGCACTGATAATAGTGATTTGGTAAATAATCTGGAAACTGGAGTTAGCCCATTTTGCAACGCTCCTGAGTGTATCATTGCCTCATCCAGTTAAATTTCAAATATCTTTAACCCTGTGAGCGGAAATGATCACATGGAAGTTATTCAGAAAAGTCTATACTGCACATGCGGGTTGAGGCTGTTAAAATGATCAGTCCACATCCCATTCTTGTGAGCCTGCCTTGAAAGGCAACTCCAACCATACCTGTGTGCAGTATAAACTAATCTTATGTTATCCCAAACCAGTGTAAATATTCAAACCAGTTTAATATTACCAACTTGTATCCGTGACAGGAGACATCATCGATGTGATTCCATACCTTTATCCGAATGGGAGGACTTATGCAACCCGACCCAGGAGCTGCCTCAAACATGTGTGCATGATTTTGCACCTGCTCCTGGGAGGTAGAGGAGCTCGAGTACAGAGTTGGCACATCTTCCAGGAAGCCCATTCTGGGCTGTGGCCTAAAAAGACCTTTGTCCTGGTTGTACGGCCTTCAAGCTTTCACCAGCTTCAGTTCATCGTGGTTTGCTGGTGGGTGCGTAGGGGTGCTGCCGTCGAAGATGTGAGGTCTTGCGTGATGAAGTGGCCTTCCTGAACCCAACGGCCACTCGTCAAGCTCCTGCTGCTGATAGTGTTGTTCCTGCACCCCATGCACACTTGTTGTATCTTCAGCCAAACCCCTGTCTTCAGAGTCAGCCCAGAAGTGACTCCTAATGCTCCCCTCTGTCGAGGGAGATGCATTATGCAGCCCTCAATAAGGTGCTGCCATGGGCGTCCTGGGACCCCATGGTGACTAGACTCCATATACCGGAGCATGTCACATTGGAGCTTCTGCTCCATCAACCGCTCCATGCAGGATATGCGATCACAGTTGCTCCCGCCGCGGTGAGTCTTCACAGCGTGACTCGTCCGAGTCTTCGGCTTGTCCGACTTCTGCTTGGCCTTCCCACCAGTCTGTTGTCGATTCCGACTGTGCAGGTGCCAGGTCGGAGACTACTGATCAATAGCGATCCAGGTGCAGTCTACCGCTGCTGACTGCCCTGACTGCCCGCAATTCTGCGGTCCTCCGCAGTCAGTCTAGATGCGGTCCATTCCTGTAACATATTCTCACAAAATAGCACAAAACGACCTTCGAGTAAGGAATTTACCTGCATGTCCTTTTTAAAACCTTCTGCTGCGGGGCAACGCTCCTCCCGAGCCTGGTCTCGTGGTCGTAGTTTGTTACAGCTGGGGTTCCCTCTGTGGTCCTTGTAGAAATGCTTGCATTGCGGGTTATTCTCCCCCGAGCTTTTTCTCCGCAGTCCCTTATAGCAGGGCTTCTCCGTAATGTTCTCCAGTCGGGGCTTCCCCCCCTCCCCACCGATCTGGGTATCCCCGCAGTAACTGCAGCCGGGATATCCCCGCGGTCCCTATAAAAGGGATAGCCGCGATTTACAAAGTCGGGGGGGTACCCTGCTTCGGGGGGGGGGGTTTATATGAAGCCACTGGTATTACTGCCAGCGGCTCAGTAGGCGACTTACCGCCATCCGCTCCTTGCATCCCGCAGTCTACGGAGCGTTCCCCAGGTGCCTCCGGCACCAATATGAAGCCGCTGGCTCCACCGCCAGCGGCTCGAAGGCGCACCACCCACCACCCGCTCCTCGCATCCCGCAGTCTCTGGAGCGGTTCAGCAGGTGCCCCCCGGCACCAATATGAAGCTGCCGGCTCCAATGCCAGCGGCTCGAAAGCGACTTACCGCCCCCCGCTCCCCGTATTCCACGGTCTCCGGAGCAGTTGTCCAGGTGCCCCCGGCACCAATATGAAGCCGCTGGTTTTACTGCCAGCGGCTCGAAGGCGAATCCACCGCCGTCCGCTTCCCGTATTCCACGGTCTCCCGAGCGGGTTCTCCACCAATGTGAAGCCGCTGGTTCTACTGCCAGCGCCTCAAAGGTGAATTCACCGTCGCTCGCTACCCGCATTCCGCGGTCTTCCGAGCGCCTAGGTCCATGGGCGGGATTCCCCGTGACCGAGGTTCCCTGAAGTTCGTGACTGGGGTCTCCCCTCCGTCCCAACTTCGCCCCAGACTTTTAGCAGGACCTCTAAGTAGAGGTTCCTGCAAGAAGGTTTAAGCCTGAAAAGTTTTAAAAAAATTTACCTCAGGTCTGTTGCTGGCAGGAGAATCACGTACACCCTGCCAGTCGTAACGCAATGCGATAGACGATATGATACGCATGCATACTGGTGGGGTCTTCACATAGTCACTCACGTGACTCCGAAGTAAAATAAACTCCAGACACTGGAAGTCTGAAATAAAAAATAGAGATGATGTTGAAAACTCTCGGCAAGTCAGTCAGCATCTGTAGAAAGATAAACAAAGTTAATACGTCACATCAAAAACCTTCATCAAAACTGGAGAATGAAACCTGGTATTTTCCTGCTTTTGATGACTCCATTTTGCACTGGGTGGCATATTTACAAGCTATTGTAAGTTTACGGTGAATTACATTTATAAAATCACTTTAAGTATCTCAGAAATTGTAATAGGATCTTGATCAGTTGTGAATTTCTAGCCAATGTGATTTTCTTTCCAAATGTTTATGTTAACTCTGAACTATTATTTCATGATTTCCTCTGTGGTTTATTTTAGTTTATTTTAGAGATACAGTGTGGAAACAGGCCCTTCGGCTCACCGAATCTGCACCAACCAGTGATCCCCGCACATTAACATTATCCTACACACATTAGGGACAATTGTACACATATACCAAACCAATTAACCTACAAACTTGTACGTCTTTGGGGTGTGGGAGGAAACCGAAGATCTCGGAGAAAACCCACACAGTCACAGGGAGAACGTACAAACTCCGTACAGGCAGCACTCGTAGTTGGGATCGAACCCAGGTCTCCGGTGCTGCAAGCGCTGTAAGGCAGCAACTCTACCGCTGCGCCACTGTGGCTGCCCTGTTATGATGCCATACCATTTGCTTGTAATAGTATTTCTCACGCTGATCAAGTTGGCCAATACTTTTCTGTTTCTTCTCTCCCTCCTTACTGCAAAATAATGTGGGATTGAAGTAAACTATCACTAAAAAAGTTGAGGTGATTCATCAGAAAGGAACCAATTTTTCAGCAGCTACTCGGCAAGTCTAAAGGACAACCACATGGCACAACTGGTAGAACTGTTGCCCGGGCTTAATCCACACCTCGAATGTGGTCCATGTGGAGTTTGCACATTCTCCCTGTGACTGCGTCGGTTTCCTATGGATCCCAAAGATGTGCAGTTTAGTAGGTTAATTGACCTATGGGATTGACCATAGTATAAGGAGTAGATCCAAAAGATGTGATAACATAAGAACTAATATGAATGGGTGATTTTTCAATCAATCAATATTAGTTTGCAAATATGTTTTCTTATATTAAATGCATAACTCCATCCATCGTAGCAGCTGAATTTTTTTTCCCTTATTCTGTAATTCCTAAAATTTATTCCAGATTATTTTTAAATGCCCACAATGACACATTAATTCCAGGATTTAAATATCTAATAATATCTATTCTTTCATTTCCACTGCTTTATGTAATTATTCACAATGTATGAACTGGACAGATCTTTTCAAAACCACTTGTGATATTATTAGGGTGGCATGGAAGCGCATCAGTAGAGTTACTGCCTTACAGCGTTTGCAACGCCGGAGACCCGGGTTCAATCCCAACTGCGGGTGCTGTCTGTATGGAGTTTGTACGTTCTCCCCCTGATGGCATGTGTTTTCTCTGAGATCTTCAGTTTCCTCCCACACTCCAAAGACGTACAGATTTGTAGGTTAATTGACTTACTATAAGTGTAAATTGTCCCTAGTGTGTGTAGGATAGTGTTAATGTGCAGGGATCGCAGGTCAGTGCGGACTCGGTGGGCCAAAGGGCCTGTTTCCATGGTGTATCGCTAAACTAAACTAAAACTAAACTATTTCCGTCCCCAAGTAGTATCGTTTAGCAATGTTAGGCAGCCCAATCTCCTCCTTCATCTCCGGAGTTTATTGAAACCTTACTTTACAAAAGATTCCTTGAACCATTTTTCTGTGTCTTCACTTAATCTTGTTGCCTAATCCCTTGCTGATGTAGATATTGGAAAAACCAGCATGGCAGCATATATCCTTGAAGCTGACCACAATTAAAAATTGCGGATTTATGATCAGAGAGATGAAAGTACTCCTTTTGCAATTCAAAACTTCAAATGGGCCATTTTAAAGTATCCATTTGCACTTAAAATTCATAAATATAACCCTACAGTACTTCAGTGCAATAGTTTTGAATGATATCTATCACAAAAATAATTGTTCTATTTCAATTAGGGTAATATCTGGAAATTAGTAAATGAATAATAATATGGATATAATGAAACATTAAAATTACTCTGGAGACATCTTATTATCCTGCTCAAACCAGATATGAGATTCAAGATTCTGTTTTTTAAAAGAATATAAAGATCCGATATAAAGTGTTGATCACTTGAACTGTTTGTCTACTCATTCTCTCCGTCGAGAAAGGATTGGTGTGATCTAAATAGGGAGAAATAATTTGGAGTGATCTAAATAAGGTAAAGACACATTGATTAACTGTTAATGTTGTCAAATAGTCAATAATATAAATTTTGAATTCATGGTATATATTTTTTTAAATCGTAGAATCTAGACCAGATTGAACATACAGTAGATTTTGTTACTCGCTGTAGATATTATCCTCTGCTTCAGAATTAACAAGCAGACACAGCTTGAGTTAACACCTTGTTTCTATTGTATTTACTGGTTCTTGTTTCATTTGTGTGCAATATCTTATTGTTGCTTTTATGTTGATTGCATAAGAATGAAAACCTGGCAATTAAAATAATATTAATGAGATATGGAACAGAAATCCCTTTAAAAAAAACTTTAAACTCTAATTTTATTCCATTTCAATACACACAAAGTGACTCAAAGTCTTTGAACACCAAAGTTTTGAAGTTCAGGCACAGAGCTGAGTCCAATTAATGGCATCGTGGTTAAGGAGTCAGAGAAGCTCAAAGACATAAGTATCTGAACTAGAAGTGATCAAAACAATGGAAGTGGGTTTAACATTCAATCAGTGGGTTTAGGTTTCATTTTCTTTGTGCTGTTTCTGCATGTAAGTCTGTGTCTGGACAGGATATACAGGGTGACAATAAGTGGGTCTGAAGAAGGGTCTCAACCTGAAACATCACCTGTCCATGTTCTTCATAGATATTGCCTGACCTGTTGAGTTACTCCAGCACTTTGTGTCTTTTTTGGTAAACTAGCATCTGCTTTTCTTTGTTTCTTCTGATAGAAAGTGGGATTTGATATGCCATCCATTGTGTTTCCTTTCTTTCCAAACATAAATTTAATTCATAATAACAAAATATATACAAAACAATACCCATGCAAAATTCTTCATACATTCATCATGTCTATACATTCAATGTTGCTAGTGTCATACTCAGTTGTGTTAACACCTGCCTTTACACATCGCACCCTTGCCACTCATGTGGTTGCCCTGCTCTGTTGCCCTGTTCACAGAACTGTAGTAATCCTGTACAGAAATGACACAGAGGTAGAGTTGTCACCTTACAATGCCAGAGACCCGGGTTTAATCCTGACTACGGGTGCTGACTGTACAGAGGATGTATGTTCTCTCTGTAACTATGTGGGTTTTATCCAGGTGCTTTGGTTTCCTCCCACACTCCAATGATGTATAGGTTTGTAGGTTAAATGGCTTTGGTATAAAACAAATATTTGTACCTAGGATAGTGTTAAGGTATGGGGTGATCGCTGGTCAGCGTGGACTTGGTGGGCCAGAGGGGCTGTTACCCCACTGTATCTCTAAAGTCTGAAGTAAATGTCCACAATGACAATGACAATTGGGAGACAAAGCAAATTTATTTGTCAAATACAGTCCCTGGATAGTTGTTAAAATGCCATAGGAAACAACTATTTTTTTCTGTTGTTTTTGTTGAAATGGAGAAGCTGCTGTCTGATGTAGCTGTGAAAAGGTTAACAGTTTATCACTCCGGAAAGGTGCAGCACAGCACGTGAGGAAGAATTAGCCGCAAGTCTCCTTTACCTAGGACCTGTTAACAAATGCAGTGACAGATGGCAGGCTGTGAGAGAGTGGACGTGTCTGTTGCAGTTGCTGAGCTATCTAAGTGAGGCCCCCTGAGAGCCTGCAGACAATCTTTTCACTGTTAACTTCACTTACAACTTAGAACAAGTGGCTCATTAGAAAGAGGGAAATAAACTGGTTGCTGAGACAAGAGGTTTCTCTTAATCATTGTCAAGTGGGTGTAGCAAGTTTGGCAGCTGGGCTCCCTGATATGCCTACATATTATAAAGAAAAAGCAAAAGTAGGCTGAATGTTAAAATATTGTTCTTATAATGAAGAGAGACACAAAATGCTGCAGTAACCCAACAGGGTCAGTCAGCAACTCTGGAGAAAGGGAATAGGTGATGTTTTGGGTCAGAACCCTTCCTACACACATTGTTCTTATAACATTTGGGTCCATTGAAGAATTCCACTGAATACTTAGAACATAGAAGAGTACAGCACAAGAACAAGCTCCTTGGCCCACAATGGCTTTGCTGAACATGATGCCAAGACCAACTCTTACCTGCCTGCACATCATCCATATCTCTCCATTTCCTGCAAATCATATGCTCAGTCTGGGGTAACTATGTCCTTTCAAAATATCTATGCCCTTAACTTTCACATGAGGGGAAACATTTACCCTCTCAAGCCCTCTAAGGGATCTACATGTTACAATAAAAGGTAGACAAAAATGTTGGAGAAACTCAGCAGCTGAGGCAGCATCTATGGAGCGAAGGAAATAGGCGACGTTTCGGGTCGAGACCCTTCTTCAGAACTGTTCAGACCTACATGTTACAATAAGATCACCTCCCATTCGTCTACAGTCCAATGTGGAGAGTCACAACATTTTCAACCTTTCCTCATACTGTGTGATAGCCCATTCATAACCAGCATCATCCTAATGGACACTATATAAATTGCCTGTCAGATGCATGGCATGAATATAGAGACCTGGCATATAGAGTTAACTTGCATAGACACAAAGTCCCGGAGTAACTCAATGGATCTGGCAGCGTCTCTGGAGAAAAAGGATTGGTGACATTTTGGCTCGGACTTTTCATCAGACTTAAGTTCACTTGCATTTTATATTATAAAAGCAGAGTGTGAGACAAAATTGCATTTCCACTCCACCCAATAATGGGCTTGTATTCGCTGGAATTTAGGATGGAAGGGGATCTTATAGAAACATATAACATTCTTAGACGATTGGACAGGGTAGATGCAGGAAAAATGTTCCCGATGTTGGGGGAGTCCAGAACAAGGGATCACAGTTTAAGAATAAAGGGTAGACCATTTAGGACTGAGATGAGGAAAAACGTTTTCACCCAGAGAGTTGTGAATTTGTGGAATGCTCTGCCACAGAAGGCAGTGGAGGCCAATTCACTGGATGTTCTCAAGAGAGAGTTAGATTTAGCTCTTGGGGTTAAGGGAATCAAGGGATATGGGGAAAAGGCCGGAATGGGGTTATGATTTTGGATGATCAGCCATGATCATGTTGAATGGCGGTGCTGGCTTGAAGGGCCGAATGGCCTACTCCTGCACCTATTTTCTATGTTTCTAAATCAGATGAGAACATGAGGTAGGAGATATCAAAAGGTCCCCGTGTGGAATGTGTCACAGTAAGTTGTGCTCTGAATGATAACTTGAATTGGCGAGTTGCCAGCCCTGGGCATGGCAGTGGCAAACCTACACAGCTATCTCACTGAATGACAGCACTGACAATGCCGACTCATGGCAGTACAACGTAGCAATGAAACTCAACAAAACAGTAATCAACAACTCTCTCCTGTTATATGTGAAAGAAGGAACTACAGATGTTAGTTTACACCGAAGATAGACACAAAATGCTGGAGTAACTCAGCGGGTCAGGAAGCATCAAGGAGAAAAAAGCAATAGGTGGCATTTTGTATCAAGAAGCACATGGAGTCTGATGAAGGGTCTGAACCTGAAAAGTCCCCTATTCCTTTTCTCAAGAGATGCTAACTGACCTGCTGATTTACGCCAGCATTTTGTGTCTCTCTCCTGTTATAGTCAGAAGCCTGCAGAACTAGTTTGACAAATCACAAACCATTCTTATGAAAGCTCACGTGTTTTAGTTCTCCTCACTTATTTGCTTACTCATCCCTTTGTGGCTTCTGGTGTTTACACACTCCCACTGACTGATCCAGCCTTTCCTCCTTCAGTGGGAACACACCCAGTCATTGTAGAGACTCCATGTGTCAAAGCGTGCCTTTTCATTCATCCTGCAGCATCTATTTCCCTAAACAAAGAGAGGGAATGCCAAGTACAAAGAGAAGTATTCATCTAAAGGCAGAACTAGTGTGTTTGGACACATTTCTGGTGAAGTGTGCAGTGAAGAAGAGGTGGACACACAAGGTAAGCCACTGAACAATGGTGAGCAAAGGACAGTGGTAATATGGCAGTGAGTCCACAGGAAGATTCTCAACCCAAAAGTCAATTGTCCATTTCCTTCACAAATACTGCCTGGCCTGCTGATTTCCCCCAGCAGTTTTTTCCAGTTCTGTTTAGTTTATTGTCACGTGTACCAAGGTACAGTGAAAAGCTTTTGTTGCGTGCTAACCATCCAGCGGAAAGACAATACATGATTACAATCGAGCCATACACAGTGCGCAGATATACGTTTTTTTTTGTGGAAGACTAACTGTGTCTGATGAGTGATGGTTTAGTGTTTAGATTCTTTGCAAATGGGTCTTAAAGGTGATGGGTTTTTTAATACAGAGGGTGGTGGGTGCCTGGGATGTGCTTCTGAGTTGGTAGGGGAGGCAGATACGATAGTGGCATTTAAGAGGCTTTTGGATAGGCACATGGATATGCAGGAAATGAATGATGTGGATTGTGTGCGGACAGAGAAGATTAGTTTATCTAGGCTTCATGTTCAGCACAGGCATGGTGGGCCAAAGGAACTGTTCCTGTGCCAAACCTTTCTATGTCCTATCTTCTAATTATCTTAATGAGTTGCTTTCAAATAGAAATAGCAGTAGGACTTGCACACTTACACACAAAGGTGGAAGCTGTCTGAATAGAACTGGAGAACCATTTATATGCTATCAGCTGCTTGGAGTAGCAGTTCAATACGTAGATGCTTGCCCACCTCTTGTGGATTTGCAAAGAGGGTCTGGGGAATGATACAAGGATCCTTGACAGGGTTCATCCTGAGCCACACGTAAATGAGGACTCCGATGTTTGAGCTGTTCCCAGGGACACATTCAGAGACAGACATCAAGAGCTGCTGGAAGAATAGAATAGAATAGAATAGAATAGTTTCTTTATTGTCATTGTAACATGAACCATGTACAACAAAATTTAAAAACCTAAGAATTTTGTAAGTTTCTATAAGATCCCCCCTCAATGTTCTAAATTCTAGCGAGTACAAACCGAGTTTATCCAGTCTTTCTTCATATGAAAGTCCTGACATCCCAGGAACCAGTCTGGTGAACCTTCTCTGTACTCCCTCTATGGCAAGAATGTCTTTCCTCAGATTAGGAGACCAAAACTGTACGCAATACTCCAGCTGTGGTCTCACCAAGACCCTGTACATCTGCAGTAGAACCTCCCTGCTCCTATACTCAAATCCTTTTGCTATGAATGCTAACATACCATTCGCCTTCTTCACTGCCTGCTGCACCTGCATGCCTACTTTTAATGACTGGTGTACCATGACACCCAGGTCTCGTTGCATCTCCCCCTTTCCTAATCGGCCACCATTCAGATAATAATTTTGCCATCAAAAGATCATCAAATTGGTGAAAGACACTATTTAGTCTACCCAAAACTTCACAGCGAGATGTACATCAGGGACTGGTGCCAACTGGCTCATTCCAGACTGCATTTGTATGTGCTGAGGGACACATTGAAGCTTAGTGCAGTCAACGCCAATACTGTGTGTGTGTGTGTGTGGGGGGGGGGGGGGGGGGGGTCTAGAGTCCTTCCACTGCTGGACATTGAGTATTTCACTGAGCACTGCAAAATAGTCATGATAGAGGATGTTCTGCAAATGGTACAGACTGTGTAATAAGGAGGAGCAATATTTGAGGCTTTGGGGCAACAATGCCATGAACAATAATGAGAACATCCAAAGCTGCTCAATGTGTAGATGAAAAAAATTAGTCAAATCAATAACATAGGCACAAGAGTAGGGTCAGGGTAGACCTATTGCCCACTCAAGTCTGCTCCCTTATTCAATAAGATCAGGGCTGATCCAACTTTGGCCTCAGCACCACTTCCATTTTTCTTCCTGGACTTCCTGACTTTGTTATAATTGAAATGAATCTCATCTCCACTTTAGATGCATCCAATGACGCTACTTCCAGAGGTTTTGAGGTTGAGAATTCTAAAATTCTCGATGAAGAAATTCATCCTCATCTCTACCTGAAATGGGAGCAAAATATTCTAAACTTCCTTGGGGATATCTGCTCAGGGGAAACATCCTCTCATTGGTCACCCTGTCAAGTTCTACCAATTCAATCTTTCTTCATCTGTTAACTCCTTCATACCAGCATTCAGTCCAGTGAACCTTCTCTCCACTGTCTCCAATGCAAGCAGATCCTTCCCTAAATATGGACACCAAGACTGTGTGCACTCCTGCAGTTACTGTCTCATGAGTATCCTGTTGCCCTAATCCTAACCCAATCTCTCACCCTTAACCTAAAATCTAATGCACCACAACTTCCCTTCATTTAAACGTCATACCCCTTAGAATATAGATCAGCATTCCAATAGTCTTCCTATTTACAATATCTGCATGATTATCTGTCTGTGACAAATTTATATAATCACTGGACCAAGTGGGACCCGTTGGGTCCCTGTCACACGAGTCCCCCAACACAACCCTTTCCCCCAACACAATATTCAACCACTCACCCATAGCCCCCACGGAAGGCCTGGTCCACCAACACAATCCGTTCCCCAATGCAATATTCCACTCTCACCCGGTCCCCCACCACAATATTCCACCACTCAGCCATAGCCCCAATTCCAAACTTGTTCATGCACAGATAATTGTTCATTCTGAAAGCAATATGTCTACATTAATGTCTACATTAATTTCCACAGAAATATTCCCACATTTCCTGTACAGATGTAGCTGCAATATGTATGGTCATAGACACAACCTGTAAATCATAAATTAAGAATCATTAGTATGTTTTCTCCTTTCACTTTCAACTGGATCAGCTCGTTCCCTGATCATCAACTTGATGTTTAATCTCCTGGATGAGATTTAGTCAGAATGAAGAACCTTCAAATCAGTGGATAAGTCATTTTTGGTTAATTTTAACTTTAACATCAGACAAGAGCAATTAAGTCCACTTAGCATCTAAGTTCATTTTTCTATTCCATTGGAGTCTTGCAATCTAAGCTCATCCAGCTTTTGCCCAATGTTAAATGTTAAAACTACCTTTATTATTTTATAACTGTGTTATGATCTGAAGAGCTTGAGGATGTTTTACAGCAAGAGAAAATTACATTCCGATATTCTTTGTGGAAGTACACATGGACGGACACTCATTTATTCTAATTTGTTTTGCAGGTGATACATGCAGATCTGCCCCATGAGATCAAAATAAACATTTTTCTAATCTACCAACACTTCAAATTGAACTTCAAAACTGCTCAAAAATTCCCATTTCATAGGCCACAAGTGAGCAGTGGGGGGAACGGTTTATATCTCAGGGCTTTTACCCTACTTATTTTCCCAGAATTATATTATTGCATTAATTACGTTTCTCTTTTGTCTAACTTATCGATCTCTTAAACATTGAAATTCCTCTGTATACCATTTGCAGCAGAGATTTCATTAAATTACCATGTACAATAATTAACAAGGTCATCAGCCTGCTGAATTCAAAATAAAGCATGATATAAAAGATCTAATGGTTTCATTGAAAAAGCAAACAGAAACTTTAGCTAGCACATCAATATCACAGGCATTGCATTGAAAGAAACAATAGTTATGTATATTTTCACTGCTCACACTAATTCTTTCATAAAAAGAGAATAATTTAATTTGTGTCAGTTATCACAATGCATTGTACAAAAACACCAATATCAGATTGAGTGAGGTGTTTTAATGAGCTTGAAATTGGCAGTGGATTGCACATTTGCTTTTAGCATGCAAGGCATTTCAACCTAGAAATGAAACAAAAGATTCCATCTGTCAAATAATTCAAAACATTTCCACAAACTAAACAATATAAAACCCATATATTTTCTTCAAGGTCTTAATCTTCCCTGGGAGAATAATAAAAGCATAGATGAAGTAGATGTGGAAAGGATGTTTCCACTGGTGGGAGAGTCTAGGACCAGAGGTCGTAACCTCAGGATTATAGGGTGCTCTTTTAGAAAGGAGGTGAGAAGGAATTTCTTTAGTCAGAGTGTAGTTAATCTGTGGAACTCATTGCCACAGAGAGCGGTGGAAGCCGTCAGTGGATATTTTTAAGGCAGAGATAGGCAAATTCTTGGTTAGAACCGGTGTCAAGGGTTATGGGTAGAAGACAGGAAAATTGGATTAGGTGCCAGAGATCAGCCATGACTGAATGACGGAGTAGACTCAATAGACCAAATGGCCTAATTCTACTCCTATAACTTGTGAACTTGTGATGAGGTGCCATATAAAATACATATAATGGATATTGGGGACTGCGTCTACAAATAGCCATTGCATTTGAGGGGATTTCTCTCCTATCTAGAAACCAGCTTGGTTCTCTTTTGAAAGTTTTCAGAAAATCAATGCTCATTGCAAAAGTAGAGAGTTTACTACAAATAGCCATTATCTATTTCATAAAATAATATTGTATATCTAAGATGTATATTTGCCATTAAATACACCATATTTACCCCCATTTTAACAAATTGAAATAATCCATTGTAACTTCCACACTGCTAGAATGGCTTAGAGTTGCCTGGAATCCTTTCATCCTGTTGGAAACTGATACAACAAATTTGAATCAATGAAATATTTCTTCAGCTAACTATGAAAGTGCATGAGAAAGAACTGCAGATGCTGGATAAAATCAAAGATAGACACAAAATGCTGGAGTAACTCAACGGGTGAGGCAGCATCTATGAAGAGAAGGAATGGGTGACTTTTCAGGTCGCGACACTGTGCATATTGAAAGGGAAAGCCATTATGTGACCACTTTGGAAAGCAATAACGTTTAATCTTAATCTTGTGACAGCACCTGGTGGCAACCCAAGGGCACAACGAACCATCAGCTCTAGAGGGCGGCGTCTTGGTGGGGTAGGCACTAATCACGGGGTCGGTAGCTGAGTTGGTATTTAAGGCCGAGGCGGAGTAGGGAGCTGTATTGGAGAGAATAAACACGTCTAGTGCACACAACTCGTGTCCGACTAGTTTTTGGCTGGACTCCTGCGATCCCTCGCCACAATCTGCATGTTGCCTGCCATTTTAAATCTCCGGACTGCTCCCACTTTGTTTCCTGCCTTCAGCTTCTAATATTGCTCCAATAGTGCCCAACACATTTTCTTTTCAGCTCAGGTAAAGGGTCAATATTCCTGTTGCTCTTACCACAGATATGTCCTGACCTACTGAGTGGTCCAACATTTTCTGCTTTTATTACTATCAGATGAAGTCAAATTTCCACTTCCAAAAAATAATAAGCTTTCCAGAGTCTGTCACTTCACTAACAAAATGGTTGGATAACATATGAAAATGACAATTGTAGTAGTGAATTGCTGTCACTCACAAAAATACCTGCTGGAGAAATACTGTGGAAACTCAAACCATATTACAGTCAAAATAATAGTCGCCTAATTATGTGGAGCTCAACAACAAACATTACGGTGATTGTACCACCCAGCAAGAGAACAGACATGAAGAAATATATTCCATGTGTCAACATTTCAGTGGCTATAATGAGCTTAACATATATTAAGTTCACATTACATTGGATCATCTGCGAAATGCTAGCACTCCCAAATTAAAGTTATATTTGCTTGTGGAAATTAATACACAAAGTGGAAATTCTTCAGCGTTTTTAATATTGCCCTCTGCCTAGTTTACATGTGTGTTGCTGAGCGATATATTATCTCAAGCTGCAGGATGAAAGATGATGCAAATGTAGATCCTAATTTATTTCCTTGAATCTCATGCCTTCTTACTGAGCTTTCATTTCAACTGCTTTAACATTATAACATGCCCATTATCACAGAGCTTCATCTGCTCAAATGTCTGGAGTACTTCTGAAGTTATTACGCATAAGGGTATAAATATAACCTTTAGATTACCTTGAGAGATGTTATATCACATAGGCAGGAACCCAGGTACAGGTTCAGATTAAATTATTGTTTAATGACATTCTTAGTGTAGGAAGGAACCGCAGATGCTGGTTTACACCAAAGATACACAGGGTCTGAAAAAATGTCACGACCCAAAGCGTCACCCATTCCTTCTTTCCAGAGATGTTGCCTATCCCACTGAGTTACTCCAGCATTTTATGTCTATCTTTAATGAAATTCCGAGTTTGCATGAGTTCATGGAACATATAATAAATGCAATAAGTACACAATAATCGCAACAGCAAATGCAAAAAAAACTACAGAATGGTGGTAAAACTGCAAAATGGTGCAAAGATGGCAAAGATTGTTGTGCAAACTGAAGTATGACAAAAAATAGTGAGGTGCACTGATCGAGTGAAGTAGTGTTCAGAGTAAGGGTGTGTCACGCAGCGCTCAGAAGGAAGTGTGATTGGTTCATGAGAAAAAACTGTGCTCGAGGAAATGAGGCCTCAGTGGATGGAAAAGTGAATCATTTTCAACCGCAAATGCTGCGTGGTCTCCTGAGTTTCTCCAGCACTTTATTTTTTTGCTCAAAGTTCCAGGATCCTCAATCTCCCGTGTTTCCATGATTGGTTCATGAGTCTGATGGCTGTTGGAAGAAGCTGTTCTTAAGTTTGATGATTGGGCTTTGATTATTTATGCAAATTCTTCCTCAATTTAGGCGGTATCTTGGGATTGAGGATGTTGTTACTAATGTGGGTCTTTGGGTTTTGAAGTGGTTGATGAAACCAGTGTGAGATTGAATGGGGCAAGAGATGCCTCTCAGAGCAGGAGGCTGTACCAGTCTAGGACTAGCGGTCATAACCTCAGAATTAAAGGACGTTCATATAAGAAGGAGATGAGAATCTTTAATCAGAGGCTGGTGAATCTGTGGAATTCTCTGCCACAGAAGGCTGTGGAGGATGTCAATGGATATTTTTAAGGCAGAGATAGATAGATTCTTGATTAATACGGGTGTCAGGGTTATGGGGAGAAGGCAGGAGAATGGGATTAGGAGGGAGAGAGAGATCAGTCATGATTGCATGGTGGAGTAGACTTGATGGGCCGAATGGCCTAATTCTTCTCCTATCACTTCTGACCTTATGACATGTGTATTGTCTGTGAAGATGTGCTCTTCCGGTCATTTCACAGGACTTCTACATGCTCACAACACATGGAATCCAGGTGCCACCCTGAATGCTCTTTCTCCAGTTCGAACAGTTTTTCCCCTGACGCTTTCACTGCTAAACACTTCCAGAGGACAGTGCTAGCCATACCAGAGCCATTTGTTATCATTACCTTGACTTGTAATTTTTGGTGAGATTTAGTTTTTAGTTTAGTTTCTTTAGTTGAGAGATACAGCTCGGAAACAGGCCCATCAACCCACTGAGTCCACACCAACCAGTAATCCTCACACACTAACACTATCGTACCACACTAGGGACAACTTACAATTTTTCCAAGCCGATTAGCCACCAAAGCCTGTACATCTTTGGAGTGTGGGTGCAAACCGGTGCTTTCAAAGAAAATCTATGCAGGTCACAGGGAGAATGTACAAACTCCGTATAAACAGCACCCCTAGTCAGGATCGAACCCAGTTCCCTGGTGCTCTATGGCAGCAACTTTACTGCTGTGCCACCATGCCGCTCTGGGATGGCCACACAGCAAGGGTTTGGAACAAAGGCTTGATTCTGTATAAACAAATTATTTAGGATTTATTTCAGTTTACAGTCTGTTTAAGAAGTTCAGTGCTGACACCAGGTTTCTCATAGCACCTTAGGACATGAATTACAGTCAATGTTCAGTGAGTTTTACTTCACCATGAGTTCTGCATTCTAGCTGAAGGCTTAGCTTCATTCTTCCCACAACGGAGCTCAGAACAGTTAATTTTAACTTCTCGCTGACAACAAAATCTGTTTACAATTGATTCACAGGAAGCATTCTGCAGAGGTGTTGGAAAGACAACCCAAAAGTGTTTATTTACTAAACATTACACCTCTGCTCCAGATGCCACATGAAGTCCGATAGGCTAATGAGAAATATTTCTGTTCATCCTGTCTCACACTCACTCTTTTTCCAAGAACTTTGTTCCTTATAATTTCCACACTAAACTTCTTATTCCAGATCTACCACTCTGAGTATGGTTCTCTTCGAGGGATGGGGGAGAGATCAAGTACTTGACTTGACACTCTCTTAAAAGAGGGAGATGCAAGGAACTGCAGATGCTGGTTTACAAAAGACAGACACAAAGTGCTGGTGTAACTCAGCGAGTCAGGCTGTAACCCTGGAGAACATGGATAGGTGACGTTTTGGGTCAAGACCTATCTTCATACTGATTGTGGGGGATGGGGGGAAGCTAGAAGATGGGGGGGGGGGGCAGGACAAAGCCTGGCAGGTAATAGGTTGACACAGGTAAAGGGGGGTTTGACAAGCAGATGGTGGACAAAGGCTGGAGTTGAAAAAACAGAAGGTGTGAGACAAAAGCATTGAAGAGTTGCGAATTGTGAAGCTAGAGTAAGTAATGTAGGTGGAAGGGGAGGCGCGGGGGTGGGGGGGGGGGAGAATATGTGTGAGTCCAGTTGGGATACAGGAGAGAAAAGTGAAAGGGGTGTGTGGGGAAGGGGTGGGTTGGTATATCTTCTGTAAAGTGAAGTGGTACATCGTCTCAGCAAATGATCACTTGTTTCAGTCAGAGATAAGGAGGAGTTTCTTCTCTTGGGGCAGTGAATGTCTGTAAATCTTCACTGCAAACATTGGATACAGCAAGGCATCAATTGACCGATTTTTGAGGAAAACAAAAAGTGAGGGTGGTTTGGGGGAAACTTTTTCTAATCTCTTACCCCGACGGAAATGCGATTTTTTTTCCGTATCGTATCTCCGTCCGCACTGCGGCCGAACATCGAGGAACTGGTGGCCTTTGCTGGAGCCCGACTTCTGAGAAACTTCACCGCGGGGTGCCTACGGGACTTTAACATTGCGGAGTCCGCGGTCCCTTTGCCAGGGATCAACCTTGGAGCTCCAACCAAGGGTGCTTGCGGACTTAACATCATGGAGCTCGCGGTCTCTGGTCAGAGACCGACTTTGGGAATTAGAATTAGAATTAGAATTAGAATGGCCTTTATTCTAACTACAAGCCGCAGGAGCTTCAACCGCCCCGACGCGGGAACTTCGATTGCCCCAATGTGGGGACCTCGACTGCCGGCTGTGGGAGCTTCGATCGCCCCGACGGACGGTTCGACTGCCCTGACATCGGGAGAATAAAGAGGAAGAAGTTGGACTTTTTTGCCTTCCATCACAATGTGTAATGTGGGGAATTCGCTGTGGTGGATGTTTGTTAACTTTTATGTAGTTGTGTGTCTTGGTGCTTTTTGTATCGTATGGCTATATGGCAATTCGCATATCACTGTACCTTAATTGGGACGTGACAAGAAAATACTTTTAAAACCTTTGAAAATATGCAAACTCCACAAAGATAGCACCAGAGGTAAGGATTAAAGCTGGGTCGCTGGGGCTGCGAGGTGGCAGCTCTACCAGTGCTTCTTCAAATTTGTTCTTTCACTTGTGCCTTGACGGGAAGACACTGAGTGGCAAGTGTGCCTGGTATAATGATAGTTTGCTGAACACTGCCAAATACATCGCAAATTAAAGTAGATATAGCCGTTGAGAATGTCGGAGGAATTTTACACAGTTCTTGTTTTGTATATATTTTTTATTCTGAATAAAGTTTACTTTGGTTAAAATAAACTGCACTGTGACTGAAAAGGTGATTACACAAATTCTATTGGAACTATTTCCAATGGAGCTCTTTGTGATGGTCCAGTATTGAGAATACCATAAAATAATAGCAGAATAATGTTCAGTATGCCAGGCAGTATCACTGAGCACACACAGAGACTTAAGGGCCTGTCCCACTTGGCCGTCATTTGCGCGTCACGCAGATGGCGCGCAAAGATTTTGTACATCACAAAATCCTGCAACGCCGCACGCAGCCATGCTTCACTGCCTAAGTCATCACGCACCATGCGCGCATCACGTGCGTATCACGACACGCGCGAGTTGTACGTCGTGACGCATAAATGATGTAGCGTAAATTACGCGCAAATGACGGCTAAGTGGGACAGGCCCTTTAATACCTCACACCAATGATCTGAATTACAAAGGCCAGTTCTTACAGAATTGGAACATAAACACTTTTGTTCTCTCCACTGATGCTGCCTGTTCTGCAGAATGGTTCCAACATTTACTCTTTTCTTTCCAGGTTACTATACACAACAGTACTTTACGTTTAAGATAAACACAAAATGCTGGAGTTATTAGTTGCGAAGTGGCGGCGCCTAACGGCAGCGGCTCGACTGCAGTCCGTCTGTCTTTTTTTAAATTTTTGAACGAAACGTCACCCATTCCGATTCTCCAGATGTATGTTTTTGGTTCTAATTTCTATTATTTTTTAGCTGTGTATATGTGGGGGGGTGGGGGAGGGGGGTGGGGGTGTGGGGGGTGTGGGAACCGTTTAATCTCTTCCTGTACGGGGACCCGACATTTTCCCTGTCGGGTCTCCGGTGTCATTGGGACTAACATCGTGGTGCCAGCAGCGGCCTCCAACCGGAACCAACCTGAGGGCTCCAGTCGCAGAACCTGCGGACTCGCCATCGCGGACCTGGCCGACTTCGGAGCGGGAAGAGCTGTGGTGGCGTGCGGCTGTAACCTGACTTTGGAGTTTCGGAGGCTCCGGCCGCAGGCCCGGTGGACAGGAACATCGGGAGCTCACAGGGCTCGTGGGAGACTGTTTTTTGGAGCTCCCGCAATGGTAACTTCTCCCGCCGGAATCGTGGGGTTTAAATGACTCGGAGCGGGGCCTAGCATCGCCCGGCACAGCTTAAACAGCCGCAGGACTTACCATCGCCCGCCGGGGGCTTTAACATCATGAGCCCCAGTCGCCTCGACGCTGCAGTTGGACTGCTGGACAGCGGGAGAAGAACAAAGGGAAAAGATAAGACTTTTGCCTTCGATCACAATGAGGAGGTATTGGAGATTCACTGAGATGGATGTAAATTGTGTTAAGTGTGTGGCTTGTTGTTTTTTTTAATGTCATGACTGTTTAAACCTTGTCTGTTTGAATGACAATAAAAGGCATTCTATTCTATATTCTAAACTCAGTGGGACATTCATCATCTCTGGAGAGAAGAAATGGGAGACGTTTTGGGTCAAGACTCTTCTTCAGACTGGGGTTAGACTGAAGAAGGGTCTCAACCCGAAATGTCACCCATTCCGACTCTCCAGAGATGCTGCCTGTCCCTTTGAGTTACTCCAGCATCATGTGTCTAGCTTTGGTGTTGACCAGCATCTGCAGTTCCTTTCTACACAGTACTTTATGTTAGTTTTGATTTGTATTCGTTGTTAGCCAGCTGCATGCAGATATTTAACTTAAATGGGATGGTTCACTCTTACAATTTATTCTTACAATAAGTCAAGAAATTATCATGTAAAAATGGTTACCAGGAGAATCGTGATCAGCTGGGCAGTGGGCTGAGAAATAGCAAATGGAATTTAATTCAGATAAGTGTGCAATTCAGTTGAACAAGAGCAAGACTTTCACAGTGAACTGTAGGTCTCAGGGGGGTGTTGTAGAACAGAGATCTAGGTGTACAGGTACATAATTCCTTGAACGTGGCTTCACCGGGAGATAGGGAGGTGAAGTTGGGATGTTATTTTGCATTTGTACAAGACATTGGTGAAGCCACACTTGGAGGTATTGTGTTCAGTTTTGGTCATCCTGCTACAGTTGGAAAGTTGGAAAGGGGGCAGAGAAAATTCACGATGATGTTGCCAGGACTCGTGGGCCTGCACTATAGGGAGTGACTGGGCAGATTACAACTATATTCCTTGGAGTGATGAGGCTGAGGGTTGATCTTATACAGGTATATAAAATCATGAGGGGAGTAAATAGGAAACAGATCAGCTGAGTGCATAGAATATTTTCCCAGGTTTGGGGAATCAAGAACTAGAGGGTATTGGTTTAAATTGAGAGGGATGAGATTTAATTGGAACCGGAGGTCCAACTTTTTCCACATAGTGAATGGTCTGTATATGGAACAAGTTACCAGAGGACTTAGTTGAGGCAGCTACAATTATTACATTTAAAATAAATTTGAACAGGCACATGGATAGAAAAGGTTTAGAGGGATATGAGCCAAATGTGGGCAAAAGGGCAAACTTCGGTGGCATGGTTGACATGGACGGGTTGGGCCAAAGGGTTGTTTCCGTGCAGTATGACTCTAAGTGACATTCATGTAATGCAAGGTGAAGTTGATTGTGAATGGGTGATCGATGGTCTCAAGATGAATCACAATAGATTAACCATTTCTCTTCTCATGAAAACCATGCACCATTTCACTATGATATTTGTAACATCCAGAAGGAGGGCAATATAGAACTAAGGGACACTATAACTAACTGACATTGTAACTAAGGGACTCAAATAAATATTTTAAAAGATTGTTGTCCCTTTGTTAAGAATCTCTAAAAATATATATATTGCTGGAGGTAATGCCCCACCTAGTGCTGAAGAATGAAAGAGCATGGAAAGACTACCTCAGTGAGCCAGAGATTTCAGTGATGGTGCGATTCGCAACACATTCCGTTAAGGGACATTTCTGCTCTCAATCTCATCGCACCATGTACGTGCCTAAACTTGGTGGAAAATCAATTCAGCTGTAACTCAGTGAGCTCAGTGATGGATCAGTGAGCTCACATGGAGTTGAATCAATGGCTTACATTACAAGCCAACAAATCTGCACTTTGCACATTGTACGTGCAGGCTACATTCTAACCTCTTGGAATGCTTGGTGCAGTAATGGAGCATATCTTGTCATCACCAATGGGTGGTGGTCACCAAATATTCTGCAGCATAACTGTCCGAATCACATTAACATAATCACCGTATTTACATATAATCGATCATTTCCTTACCGATTAAGGTCCAGAGGAGGTTTACGAGAATGATCCCAGGAATGACAGATAATGAGAGAACTAGAGAGCAGTGCTGAACTATTATCTACCTCACTGGTGACCCTTGGACTATCTTTGATCGGACTTTGCTGGCTTTACCTTTCACTAAACGTTATTCCCTTATCATGTATCTATATACTGTAAATGGCTCGATTGTAATCATGTATTGTCTCTCCGCTTGCTGGTTAGCATGCAACAAAAGCTTTTCACTGTACCTCAGTACATGTGACAATAAACTAAACTGAACTGAATGATTGGGTTAACATATGATGAACGTTTGAAGGTACTGGGCCTGTAATCACTGGAATTTAGAAGGATGAAACTTACCAAAAAGTGAAAGGCCTGGTTAGTTACCGAAAAGTGAAAGGCCTCATTGAAACTTACCGAAAAGTGAAAGGCCTGGTTAGAGCGAATGTGGGATGATTGTTTCCACTAGTGAGAGAGTCTAGGACCAGAGGCCATAGCCTCAGTACAAAAGACGAACCTTTAGAAAGGACATGAGGAATTTCTCTGAAGGGTGCTGAATCTATGTAATTCATTGCCACAGGCAGCTGTGGAGACCAAGTCAATTGATATTTTTAAGATGAATATTGACATATTTTTGTTTTATAAGGATGTCAGGGGTCATGGGGAGAAGGCAGGTGAATGGGGTTGAGAGGGAAGGATAGATCAGCCATGATTGAATGACTTGATGGGCCTTATGGTCTAATTCTGCTCCTGGAACTTATGAACATGAATTAGGTTGAGCAGATCTTCAACTGAATTCAAGCTCCACTATTTAAGGGGGCATTGGAAGGACAATATTTAAAGGGTTCTCATTGGTGATTGGACTTAGATTTTAGAATCCAAGAGAATAGTCAGAGGAGGCAGAATTAGCCCTGGAAGGCACAGTAGCAATCAAGTTACAGTGATATTCGTGTTTGCAGATTGTTTGTAAAGTTCAGCACTGACACCAGGTTCCCACAACATCCTGGGATATCAATTTTGTTTAAATGGTAGTTTACAATGGTTTGCAACTATGCATTCTTGCTAAGGACAATCTATAAAGATTACTTCATATTTAATGTGCCTTGTAGATGAAGGAAAGATTGTGGCAAATGAATATAAGGTTCAGAACTTTGTACATGCGGGCATCATAAAGGGGGAAGGTCAATATCTGCTCCAAAATATCAAGGGTGTGTAGGACACAGCCATAGTGGAAGTTGCAAAGAGTGGACTATGGTTAGACAAATTATTGCAGACAGATTGAAACATCCAGGGTAACAATCATCAAAGCAGATTGGAAATGGATACCAGATATTCCTTTTAAATCTAATATCTTTGTGTAACCAGTTATTTTGGTTTGAGATGTCATGGAAAGGTGGGACACATTCAAGATCGGAGTTCAAGCTTGGGTGCATTTACTGCTGCATCTGGAATGATCACCCTCACAGAACAAAGGACTGTATCTCACAGCCTTCTGGTAAATTGTCTGAGATTAATAGTATAAGCATTATATTAAGCTTATCAGGCCCGTACGAAGCTTTTCAAAAAGGGCGGTGGCATGACAGGATTACAAAAAATTTACGTGAAATAATGTGCGCGCAATGCACATCACGAGCGCGAAGCTCGAAGTCCCTCACGGCTGGGGTTTTAAATGCTCTGGGGTTTTAAATGCTCTCTGGTGCATTCTGAGCCTTATTTTGGAGCATTTTTGCACCAATCTTATGACCAATATTTCAGAAATAATTTTGGTTGAGTCAAGAGTGGGTAGAATGGGATGATTGGGGTCATTGTTGTATACATTTTTTTAAATCAAGAATTGAAGTTGTTTTATTAATCAAGTTGTACTGTTGTAAAATGTTATGTGAAATGTTATAAAGGAGCATGCAAAAACTGCAAATAACATACTGTAAGTTTTTGCAGTAAAGAAAACCATTTTTTAGAAAATATTTTAATAATAATAATAATAATAATAATAATAATATAACTTTAATTGTCATTCAGGTATACACATAGACACAGTGCACATTGAACGAAATTTCGTTGCATTGACTCTTCAAAGTAGCAGCAGAATATAACATTTATATCAGGCGATCAGTAAAAGTGCTTAGTGTGTCCATAAAAAGTGCTTCATGTGCATAGTTCTGTAAAATAGATATGTAGGAAAGTTTTTAAAAGTGGCAATGTATAAGAATGTATATTTGTGTGTTGATTTGATTGCTTTTTACTGTTCGACTCTGTTAGTGTGTGCAGTGCACCTTTAATGGTCCTCCTGACCTAACAACTTCACATCACATCAATTTCAACATGGAATAGTGATGTGAATACAACATTTAGTTCGACTTCAATTTCCATCATGAAAATTGAAGTCAAACTAAATGGTGCATTTACATTACTATGATCGCTTTCAAACTAACCTATTTTATTGTCATATTATTATAACAAATTCTAGTTCCATGATGACTCACAAACAAGATCACAAATCACATTTTGAATTCGCAAACACAAAGTGATTGTGAATAATTGCAGAGCTGACAAGTTTCACCGAGCATTTACGTATTTTGATGGCTGAAAATCAGTATTATGTTGGGGAAATCGGTATTTCTCACATAACTGCAATAGAACGTACTACTCAGAAACTGGATTTTTGAAAATTAGTGTTTTGCAGGCAACCTCATGTATTCTCAAATATCAACACTGAAAATCAGTACTACTGAATTGTGAAACCATTTTTGAAATGTGAGTTTATAATTCTTGATTTTGATTCAATCATATACATCTATCTATCTATTAATATATAAAACTGTGTGCCTGCCGTCCGGCTGCCTTTCTGCCTTTTGATTTGTTCCATCGTGTGATGTCACAATGCCCAATACTCGCAGATGTCCAATCGGAATGGATCCATTTACATGGACGGCTGCCGGTCGCCTTTCTTCCTTTGATTCCCTGCAACTCCGAAACCAGACACAGAATCGCCGACATCTTTTCCATTTCGGTAGAGATTTCACTTTACTTTCAAAGTATCCGCTCCTCATTACATTTCGTCGTGTTTAAGTACACGTTTTTAATCAAATCCTTCTCCCCCCCCCCCCCCCCAATATTTCAAAAATAAACTGGCTTCTCACCCATAGAAGCAGCCCCAGCCCCAGCCCCTGGTGAACGTTCCATCGTGTGATGTCACAATGCCCGATGCTCACAGATGTCCAATCGGAATCGATCCATTTACATATGCCTTTGCAGGAGCCCCAGCCAATGGTGAACGTTCCATTGTGTGATGTCACAAGGCCCAATGTTCACAGATGTCCAATCGGAATGGATTCATTTGCATATGCCTTTGCAGGAGCACAAGCACTTGGTGAACGTTCCATCGTGTGATGTCACAATGCCCAATGCTCAAAGACATCGTTGCGATAGAGGGAGTACAGAGAAGCTTCACAAGACTGATTCCTCGGATGTCAGGACTTTCATATGAAGAAAGACTGGATAGACTCGGCTTGTACTCGCTAGATTTTAGAAGATTGAGGGGGGATCTTATAGAAACTCCTGATTACATTTTGTCGTGTTTATGTACACATTTTTAATCAAATCCCTCTCCCCCCCCCCCCCCAATATTTTTACAAATAACTGGCATCTCACCCATAGAAGCAGCACCAGCCCAAGCCCCTGGTGAACATTCCATCGTGTGATGTCACAATGCCCAATGTTCACATGTGTCCAATCGGAATGGATTCATTTACATATGCCTTTGCAGGAGCACCAGCACCTGGTGAATGTTCCATCGTGTGATGTCACAATGCCCAATGCTAAAAGACATCGTTGCCATAGAGGGAGTACAGAGAAGGTTCACCAGACTGATTCCTGGGATGTCAGGACTTTCATATGAAGAAAGACTGATAGACTCGGCTTGTACACGCAAGAATTTAGAAGATTGATGGCGGATCTTATAGAAACGTACAAAATTCTTAAGGGGTTGGACAGGCTAGATGCAGGAAGATTGTTGCAGATGTTGGGGAAGTCCAGAACGAGGGGTCACAGTTTAAGGATAAGGGGTAAATCTTTTATGACCGAGATGAGAAAAACATTTTTCACACAGAGAGTGGTGAATCTCTGGAATTCACTGGCACAGAAGGTAGTTGAGGACAGTTCATTGGCTATATTTAAGAGGGAGTTAGATGTGGCCCTTGTGGCTAAAGGGATCAGGGAGTATGGAGAGAAGGCAGGTACAGGATACTGAGTTGAATGATCAGCCATGATCAAATTGAATGGTTGTGCAGCCTCAAAGGGCCGAATGGCCTACTCCGGCACTTAATTTCTATGTTTCCCTCTCCTCACCCCTCTCCCTCTCCCACCCATCCCTCTCTCCCCACTCCCCTTCCCTCTCTACCCCACCCCCTTCCCTCTTTCCACCCACCCCCTTCCTCCTACCCCTCTGTCCCTCTTCCATCACTCCCCCTACCCCTCTCCTCCTCCCTCCCCACTCTTCCACCTCTCCCCCCTTCCCCCTCTCCACCCTTCCCCCTCCACTCTCCCTCCCCACTCTTTCCCCTCTCTCCCCCCACCCCTCTCCCCCTCCCTCCCTCCTCCCCTCCCTCCCCATCCCCTCCTCCCTCACATCTCTCTCCCCATCCCCCTCTCTCATCCCCTACTCCGCTCTCCTTTCCCTCCCAAATCTCTCCCGTTTCCTCCTCCTCCTCCTCCTCTCCGCTCCCTCCCTCTTCTCATCCCCCTCCCCCCACCTGTGTGTTTGGGGGGTGGTTAATGTGAGTGTGATGCCGCAGCCCCCGCCCCCCCCCCCGCATACGCCGTTGGGGATACAGACCCAACGGGTCTGCACTTGGTCTAGTTAATATATAAAAGTCTGTGGCTGCCGCCTGCCGTCCGGCTGCCTTTCTGCCTTTTGATTCGTTCCATCATGTGATGTCACAATGCCCAATACGCGCAGATGTCCAATCGGAATGGATCCATTTACATGGACGGCTGCCGGACGCCTTTCTTCCTTTGATACCCTGCAACTCCGAAACCAGACGCAGAATCGCCGACATATTTTCCATTTCGGTAGAGATTTCACTTTTCTTTCTAAGTATCTGCTCCTCATTACATTTTGTCGTGTTTAAGTGCACGTTTTTAATCAAATCCTTCTCCCCCCCCCCCCCCAATATTTCAAAAATAAACTGGCTTCTAACCCATAGAAGCAGCCCCAGCCCCAGCCCCTGGTGAACGTTCCATCGTGTGATGTCACAATGCCTGATGCTCACAGATGTCCAATCGGAATGGATTCATTTACATATGCCTTTGCAGGAGACCCAGCCCATGGTGAACGTTCCATTGTGTGATGTCACAATGCCCAATGTTCAAAGACATTGTTGCCATAGAGGGAGTACAGAGAAGGTTCACCAGACTGATTCCTGGGACGTCAGGACTTTCATATGAATAAAGACTGGATAGACTCGGCTTGTACTCGCTAGATTTTAGAAGATTGAGGGGGTATCTTATAGAAACTTACAAAATTCTTAAGTGGTTGGACAGGCTAGATGCAGGAAGATTGTTCCAGATGTTGGGGAAGTCCAGAACAAGGGGTCACAGTTTTAGGATAAGGGGTAAATCTTTTATGACCGAGATGAGAAGAACATTTTTCACACAGAGAGTGGTGAATCTCTGGAATTCACTGGCACAGAAGGTAGTTGAGGACAGTTCATTGGCTATATTTAAGAGGGAGTTAGATGTGACCCTTGTGGCTAAAGGGATCAGGGGGTATGGAGAGAAGGCAGGTACAGGATACTGAGTTGAATGATCAGCCATGATCATATTGAATGGTTGTGCAGCCTCAAAAGTCCGAATGGCCTACTCCTGCACTTAATTTCTATGTTTCTATGTTTCTCTCTCCTCACCCCTCTCCCTCTCTCACCCATCCCTCTCTCGCCACCCCCCTTCCCTCTCTACCCCACCCCCTTCCCTCTCTCCACCCGCCCCCTTCCTCCTACCCCTCTGTCCCTCTTCCATCACTCCCCCTACCCCTCTCCTCCTCCCTCCCCACTCTTCCACCTCTCCCCCTTCCCCCTCCACTCTTCGTCCCCACTCTTTCCCCTCTCTCCCCCACCCCTCTCCCCCTCCCTCCTCCCCTCCCTCCCCATCCCCTCCTCCCTCACATCGCTCTCCCCATCCCCCTCTCTCACCCCCTACTCCGCTCTCCTTTCCCTCCCAAATCTGTCCCGTTTCCTCCTCTCCGCTCCCTCCCTCTTCTCATCCCCCTCCCCCCACCTGTGTGTTTGGGGGGTGGTTAATGTGAGTGTGATGCCGCAGCCCCCCCCCCCCACATACGCTGTTGGGGATACAGAATGGCCTACTCCTGCACTTAATTTCTATGTTTCCCTCTCCTCACCCCTCTCCCTCTCCCACTCATCCCTCTCTCCCCACCCCCTTCCCTCTTTACCACCACCCCCTTCCCCCTCTGTCCCTCTTCCACCACTCCCGCTACCCCTCCTCCTCCTCTCCCCTCTTCTCACCCCCCCCCCGCAAACGCCGTTGGTGAAACAGACCCAACGGGTCTGCACTTGGTCTAGTATAACTATAAAACTCTGATCTTGGATGTGTGTGGGTGTGTGTATTTATTTATTTGTTTGTGTGTTTTCACATCTTCTTGAAAAAACGACGCGCGAACGGGAACATTTAAAAAATATTCTTGTAGAGATGTAGCCCCTAGAGTCCGAAATCAGCTTACCTGAAAATGTTGTGCTTTATTTCTTGAGTTATTAATAAAAATGTTCACAAATCCGATCAAACTTTGAAATCAAAACGCCTGTTTCTCGCTGATGACGTGACAATGGACCTGCCATTTGCTCGTGCTGTGACTCACATCACCTCCCACCTCTCCCTACACCCCCCCCATTGATCAAAAGTCGCCCTATCGACTGAAGACCAAAGATTATAGCTGAAGACTGCGTCGGCCCAACCGGCGCTCCTTTGGTCGACACTCGCTCGGTCATGCCTCGGCTCAGGTCTCTCTGCTTCCCGTCTTTCCCCCTCCCCTGTCTCTACCACCCATCTCTCTCCCTCCCCTCTCTCTACCTCTCCTCTCTCTCCAACCCCCCCCCCCCCCCCCCCCGGCTTGGCCCGGGCCTCCGCATCCCGTCTCCCCCCCTGGCTTAGCCTGGGCCTCCACCCCCTCTCTCTTTCCTCCCCGCCCTCTCTCCCCCCCCCCCTCTCTCGCTCTCCCCCCTCGCTCTCTCCCCCTCTCTCTCAGCACAAAGAACACAGTCTTTACTCAATCTCTGGCTCGGTCTCTGGCTCATAACTGACATTAGGGTAGCTTGTTATGGGAATGATCTCATAAGCAAAATAGGCATGATTGCGTACATTTGAAGTTGACAGCATACCCACCAGAGCAGAGATTGGAGGTATCATTAGGTATTCAAGTGCAATGAGCTTGCTAGCACCTATGAGATGAAAGATAGTTTCTTTATTGTTCAATAGTCTCAAGATATTGCTGAAGGCTCATTAGCAGCCAATAGAATAGTAAGATTAAATGAGAATTTACCAGTTTGAAGTTTGATCTTTTTTTATGAGGAGGAACGTTGAGGGAATACGTGAAGAACCCCGCCAGGACGCATGCGTATCATTCTTCAAAGCAGCGGTGTGGAATCACAGATAACTATAATGACTAAACATAGTAGGATTAGACAACAGATACCAGTTCAGACTATGATTAAGGGTGGGAGCGGAGGGCACATATTCCCTCAACGTTCCTCCTCATAAAATAAAGATCAAACTTCAAACTGGTAAGTTCTCGTTTAATCTTACTATTTTACTTCGGAGTCACGTGAGTGACTACGTGAAGATTTTAAAGCTCTGTGATTTCATGCCGTGGAAACGAGTCCATGCATCACGTCTGCCTTGACTGTGGGAGGAATTGTGTTAACATAATTTGGACATGAATTTGACATTGAAATCATAAAATTTGTTAACACAAATTTATAACCCCTTTTCATGGGTTTAAATTAATTTACAGAACTTAAAATTGTTTCTGCAAATGTTCCAGGTTTCATTACTGGTTTATTATAAAATAATTGGAATGTTTTCCCCTCCAGACCATCCTGCTGCCTTGAGGATTTGGTCCATTGGTACGTCCAACTGTATTGCTGCCGATGTAGCTGCAGCCCTGGTGGAAAGAGATTTTAAAATATTAGAATCCACCCCAGCCTGTGTTAGCACCTGTTTCAGCCATCTTGAGATGGTCTGGACCGTCACTCTTGGTGTGGTTGCTAGTGGCTGACTAAAATGTGACTTTTCATTGCCTCTTAGGATTTTCGTTGTCTCCATGTATAACGACATATGTCTTACTATACACAGACGGTCATCTGTTGGGTATGACCTAATTGTATATTGAGGCCTGCTGATCCCTTTCTGTTCTGCTTACTAACTCATAAATATGAAACGTAATATTTTCTGTTGAGGAAGTCATGTTGTCCAGTCTAGTTTTTGCAGTGACTGTATCCTCTGTGCCGTGACCAATACCATTAGCATGACTGTTTTAATGTCAGTCTGTGTAGGGACAGAACTGTTGCTGGAGACCAATTCCTGAGCATCTTCAGGATTATTCTTACATCCCATATTTGAGAGTATCTGGTTCTTGGGGATAGTATTAAAAATTCCCCTCATAAGTTTTGTACCAGTGGGTGAGTCCCAACTGTATAATGCTCTGTCCCCTGCCATAGGTAAGTCGATAGGGAACTTCTGGCGCAGTTGATGGCACTGTAACTGAGCCCCTCATCATAGTGGAGGCCTGCCAGATATTCCAGAACAGACGGGATGTTCATGTCTCTGATACCATGTTTGATACCACTGGGAACCATGGTTGTGTAGGCCAATCGGGTACTACCAATACCAGATGCAGAGTCTTGTTGTATTTCCTTAATACCCGACTGATGAGGCAGGAAAAGGAGGGAATGCGTAAATAAACAATCCCCCCCCCCCCCCACCCCCCCCCCCCCCCAATGCAGCAAAAATGCATCTGTCGCCGCTGCCCCAGGGTCTGGTTCCCATGAAACATAATTTGATAACTGGTGGTTAAGTCTGGATGCGAATAAATCGATATCTGGTGTTCCATATTTGCTGTGATATCAGCAAATACTATTTTATTCAACATCCATTTGGTGTTTTCATTAAATTTGCCTGACCTGGTGTCTGCCACTGAATTTAGTCTTCCTGGTAGGTAAGTGGCTGATATCCAAATATCTCTCTGGATACACCATTGCCAAATTGTTTTAGCCAGATTGTCACATGATGTCGATTTGTTTCCACCCTGTGGTCAATGTATGCTACCACGGTGGTATTGGTATTGGTGACTCCCCACCCAAGTGCACTGGCATCAGTTTGTAGTACCATGGAAGGGTTACTGACAATGATTGGATTGGAACAAAGCCAGATGTTATCTATCCACCATTTTAGTTCCATTTTAGCTTGATTGGTAGTTTCACAGATCGGTCAAAGTGACCTGCATAATTTAGAGTGCTTGTATTTTGCTCTCTGTAAGTTTTGGTAATGTAGAGGTCCAAATTGTGTGGCTGGAAAGGCAGCCATCATTATGCCAATTACTTTTGCTACCAATCTGATGGATGGTTTGCTGATGTCAGTGAGGTTATTGCAAGCCTCTATTAAATCTCTAGCCTTTCCCTTAGGCAGAGTCACCGACATGTGAACTGAGTCAATGGTGAAACCCCAGATAGTCCATAGTAGTGGAAGGCGTTAGTTTAGATTTCACTGGATGAAAAATGAATCCCAGTTTTCCAAATAACTTTTTTGTGGCTGTGACAGTTTGTTTGGCCAATTCCAAAGTTTTGCCCACAATGAGTATGTCATCTAAATATGCCATGACCATGTGTGTACGTTTCCGTAGAAACGCTAGGGCTGGTTTCAAATTTTTTGTGAAACAGCCTGGGGCTGATGAGAACCCATTGGCAGTGCTTTATACTGCCACAGTTGTCCCATCTAGTTGAATTTTAAGTAACATCTGTGGTCACCTCGTATAGGCACTGAATAGTAAGCATGTTTTAAATCGATGCTGGCCATTGAAGTAACCTTTGGAAATTAATTGTTAAGCAGTAACAAAGGTATCTATTTTGTCAGATCTATGATGCGATAACCATCATCTTTTTTGTTTTTGATAAATATATTGGACACGAATTCTAATGGTTCGTGTTGAGTTTTCTCAATCACACCTTTTATGTAAAGCCGCTTCAGTTCAGCTTGCGCTTTTGATTTTCCTTTATCAGAAGGCACGAACATTCGGTTCAGTATATGTTGAACTGGAGGGCTGTACTTGTGTATAAACTCTTTAGATGTAAGTATCGGTTGTTATCATGCTCAATGCATTCAGAAAAGAGTGTAATCTCCACTCAATCTCCGTGCTCCCTGTATATTGTAGGGAACCAGACCCACCTACCTCCATAGTTACCAATGGCAGGTTTACTTTTTGTAGGTTCTTCGCTGCTGTTGTCGCGCTGGGTCTGGATTTTCGGTTTGGTTGGCGTTGGAGGTCCTCGCAGGTTCTCTTGTTCCTGCACCCCCTGCACACTTGTCTTTCCTTCTGCGGACCCCTCTTCCAGGTCAGCCCAGAACTGACCCGCAGTGCTCCCCTCTGATGAGGTAGAAGCACTGTGCAGCCCTTCAAGAGGTACTGCTGTGGGTTTATCATAGGGCCCACAGTGACCCGACTCCATCTCCCGGAGTCTGTCACGTTGGAGCAAAGCTCCATACACCGCTCCATCCTGCTCCAGCGCTCTCGGGCGCTGGCCGCCCGCGGTTGTTCAAAGTCGGACTCCTCTGAGTCCACGACCTTGTTTGTTTTGTATGTAGCCTTTCCGCCCGGCCGCGTGGATCTGGCCGGTGCGGAGGCGACATCGGGCACAGCTGATCCCACTATCGGTGACCGAGTGCCCCTCCCGTGGAGTAGATATGGCCGGTGTGGAGGCGACATCAGGCACAGTTGATCCCATCTAGCCCACCAGCTTTGTCGCAGCCCGATGGTTTCTCCACCTGCAATCAGCATGGTAAAAACATAAAAAGACCGCAGCTCTTACCTGCAGGTCCAGGTTAAAATTGTCGCTACGGGTGAACGTCGTTCCACCCCGTCTGCTGCCGTTATTGACTTCCCGCCGTCAATACCTTGAGCACGTTTTGGATTTTGAGATCAGTATTGCGGATACCTGTCCCCATATGTCTCCAGATACACTGGTTAACACTAGGCACTTGCAGAATGGTTCACCATATCCAGCATGCCTTATTTCACCCCAGGGCTACTGGGGGTATGTGGTTCTGTGACCCGTTCAGAGTCTACCCAGAACAGATCCTCCGTGTTCTCCTCGGACGAGGAGGAGACACCAAGCAGCCCCACAAGGGGTACCGCTGTGGGGCTTATTGGGTGCCCACTGTGGCTAGCCTCCCTCTCACGGAGTCTGCCACTTTGGAGGATCTACTGGAGCAACCGCTCTAACCGCCCCCCCCCCACCCCCCGTGCTCACGGGCACTGGCCGCTCGCGGCTGCTCCTCGTCATGCAGTCGGTCAAACCGGCTCCAGTGCTCTCGGGCACTAGCCGCTCCCGGCTGTTCGTACTGCCCCGCCCGCTCGAACCAACCCCGGTGCTCAGCTGAGTCCGGCATTCGTGGGGTCTTTCTCTTCGCTTTCCCGCCCGGCCGAGAAGTGGATTTTGCCGTAGCGGGAGCGAAGTCGGGCACAGCTGATTCCAATTCAGAAGGTTCCCGTGCCATCGGCTGCTGCTGTTTCTGCTGGCTGTCCGCAACTCCACGGTTCTCCCCCGCCAGCTCTCCCGCAGCCTTCATGGATCTGGTCCATGTCTCCACCTAAAAGGTAAGTGGAAGGAACGCAGAGTCTTCTTACCTGCTGTTCCCGACTTTCAAATTCTGGAACGCAGAGTCTCCTTACCTGCTGTTCCTGGCTTTCAAATTTGCCGCTAGCGGAACGTCGTTCCCCCTTGCTGTGACTTGTTGCAATGCGTGTAGCGATATGACATGCATGCGTCCTGGCGGGGTTCTTCACGTAGTCACTCACGTGACTCCGAAGTAAAATGGATTGTTCCCTTTCATCATACAGCAAGAGGCTTACATAGTGCGTGTTAATAAATTATAAAATTTGGTAGAATATGTCTGGATATTTGCAGATAGAATTCTGCACAGTGTTGCATGAGTTATTGTCTAACTCAAAGTCAATTGGGACTGTGGTCCGGTTAAGAACAATGGCCATGTATGCAAGTTAGCATCATGGGACTATGGTCCGGTTAAGAACAATGGCCATGTGTGCAAGTTAGCATCATGGTATTAATAACCCATGTTTTTCTACCATTAATGGTTTATCTGTTTAAGTGTTTCACACACAGATTGGGTTACTGCATGAAACCACAGAGCTTTGAAGTCTTCACGTAGTCACTCACGTGACTTCGAAATAAAATAGAAAGATTAAACGAGAACTTACCGTTTGAAGTTTGATCTTTATTTTATGAGAAGTTGAAGTGAGGGAATACGTGCCCTCCACTCCCAACCCTACTTCTCACAAAGATCATTCGGTAGTTCTAAGGTCGTTAATCTTTCTATAGCTTAGGTCAGCAACTATTCTGTGGTTTCATACAGCTGCTCTAAAAATTGACGTGCATGTGGACTAGCGGGCTCTTCACATATTCCCTCACTTCAACTTCTCATAAAATAAAGATCAAACTTCAAACGGTAAGTTTGTCGTTTAATCTTACTATTTTCTATTATAGAGAGATATAAAGTGACAACTTCAGTGATTCCTTTCTGGATGTCATGGTGTCTCTGCTGATGTGAATAAGATGCCTGTCAAAAGCACAAGTAATGTGAGTCTGGAGGTTGCCACGGTCTTGAGCTCTGCTGTTGGAATAACTTAAGTCATGCACAGTGATTAAGATCCAAAGACTTTATTAGCATTACAGCATAGGTAACTTCATCTTAACACATAACACAAGATTGAGGGAGAAAGGGAAGAGAAGCTTTCTGTTAAACTAGTGGGTGGAGCTTCAAAGCATGACTCATAACATGAGTGACACTGAACTATACACGGAAATGAATGAATCGAGTGCGAACCCCAACCATTGAATCAGTGCCATGTTTAGGGATTCCATGGTTACATCAGTTCCATGTAAGTGACTCAAACAAATGGTTGAGATAAGAGTGCTGTGGAAAGTCTGCAATTAGGACAATTTTGTGTTGCCATCTTATTCTTGTATGTTATACTGTTCCCTTCAGTTGAGATTGATGCACAGTGTATCAATGAGAAACACATTCACAGTGCAGTATCTGTTTCCCACCTGATAAAGAGCCTTGACAAATTCAGTCCATTTAAAAAAAAAGATTATATTGAATGGTTTTACTACCTTGGTGCAAAATACTCCAATGCATGGAACTGACAGAATAGTACCTGAATGTATAATATTTGCTGTGAAACTGTAAGGAAATGAAGTGTGTCGCCATTTCAGCTGTGTACCAATCTTTCAAACTGCTGCTTGATTTTCTTGGCATTAAACATCAGTACATTGTTCCGACCATAACAATAGTTTATTGAATTTCCTTTGTAGATACAGGAATTTGCTGATTTCCCCTCTCTCTTGCTATTTGTGTGATCATCAGGCCAATACCACGCAAATTTAACCATGTAAGTGCCAGCAATTTTTGGTTTCTCACGTGAATCCATATGTCCCCAATCTATTGGCCATGATTTCTGGCGAATGTTCTGGCTGTTCTCCACAATGGACTTGGTAAGAATTTAAAATTACACACTGAGATTTCTGGAATAGCACAACATTTACTTTAATAAATCTTTTCTCTAAACTTGTGTCTGACTGGATCTGAAAATGGTTCCCCATCCCATTTATTTTAATGTGCATTCGATAGCTGAGAAGAAAAGAAGTTGTATTTCATTTTTGCAATTAAACATTTGTATTTGTTGTAATATTTGTAACTATTTAAAAATGTCTTAAAATGGTTTAATGTAATTACGTTTTCAGCAGCTTAAATTGTTTATCTTTTAATGTAATTTTGATATGTTTAAATGTTTCTAAGTCTCCTTGACAATCAGAAGCACAAAAAATAAATTACAGCAGTCATCTTTTAGAAACATAGAATATTGGTGCAGGAGTAGGCCATTCAGCCCTTCAAGCCATTCAATAAGATTATGGCTGATCATCCAAAATCAGTACCCCCATTCCTGCCTTTTCCCCATATTCCTTGATTTTCCATGTCAACATTTTTTTGGAGGCGTTTCACACGCGGGCTTATTTTGGCCCCACCTATCATTTTCAGTTATGCTCAGCCCTACACATCAAAAGGTTTCTTTTTCAGGACGTGGATGACTGAATGTCACACGTCAATGTATGTCAGCAGTGAGCACAGGGGTGATACTCGCTCATCAACATAACTGGAGGCTGCTTGCAGGCTACCTACTATCCAGCTATGCCTAGCCTAGCTACCTACCATCCAAGTATGCCAAGCTTGAAACTCTGCATGGACAGCATTTGGTGGCCTGACTAATTACTTTCTCTAGCCACTGCCTGCTCATCTTTAGAATGTTAGTCCACATACCTGTTAGCCTGCTGCCCAAACCATCTACGGGGCCACCATGACATAACGGATATCTGCTTCCCACATCCACACATCTGATATGATCCATGGTCGATAATGTATAGGAGCCTGAAAATAAAATTCTCCAATTTCAAGAATAGTTTCTTTCTATCTACCATTTGGTTCTTGAACCACCCTGCACAACTAGGGTGGCACAGTGGCGCAGCGGTAGAGTTACTACCTTACAGCTCTTGCAGCCACAAAGACGCGGGTTCGGTCTTGACTACGGGTGCTGTCTGTACGGAGTTTGTACATTCGCAAGGGGACCGAGTGGGTTTTCTCCAAGATCTTCGGTTTCTCCGACACTCCAAAGACGTACAGGTTTGTAGATAAATTGGCTTGGTATGCGTCAATTGTCCCGAGTGGGTGTATGGCGCAGGGTGATGATTGTATGGTTGTGAGTAGTCGCCCAAAGAGTCATACTGTTTACTGGTCGCCGCTGGATTTTCAATATGTAGAACATTTTTGGCCACCTGCTGCGACTATGACGGGTGCCGGCAAGAAAAAATCACATAAGTGGGACAGGCCCTTAATACTGCGGCAAATGAGAATTTCATTGTTCTGGTACACATGACAATTAAACCCCCTTGACTCTTGAAATACTCAGCAAGGCACAATTATAGGGCTGAAAATATTTGTTTGTCATTTCACAAATGCTGCCTGACATATCGAAGATTTTCAGCATTTTCCGTTTCATTGTTTCAGATTTCCAGTAATTTTGCTTTTCAGTCTTTTGCTTTTTGCCAACTAGTCTATGCCTGGTGGCTATTCTTCCATGTCCCAGGTTATGCAGGTGTTGTTGAAGCATGGAAAGTGGGGTTAGTTAATGGTTGATTCGTGGTTAGCTTATGATGAGCATTTGACAGCACTGGGCCTCTACTCGCTGAAGTTTAGAAGGTTGAGGGAGGACATCATTGAAACTTACAAAATAATGAAAGGCATAGATGTAGAAAGAATATTTCCACTGGTGGGAGAGTAGGACCAGTGGTTGTAGCCTCAGAATTAAAGGCGCTCTTTTAGAAAGGAGGTGAGAAGAAACTTTAGTCAGAGGATAGTTAATCTGTGGAACTCACTTAAGGCAGAGATAGACAATTCTTGATTAGAATGGGTGACAAGGGTTATTGGGAGAAGGCAGGAAAATGGGATTCGGAGGCAGAGATCAGCCATGATTGAATAGCGAAGTAGACATGATGGGCCGAATGGCCTAATTCTACTCCTTTCACGCAAACTTGTGAATTACTTAACACATAATAGTGAAAATTAATAAAATGTAAGCATTCTTCTAGTATCTGCTTGCATTTAGAGTATTGTATTTTTCTTTGTCTCGTAGGTCCCCCTCGGTCATGACTGACCATGGGTGATGCATCCTCGTTGTTGGCTGCTTGCTCCAAACCTCGGCTAGAGCAGCGTCGCTTACGATGATGTGTGGTCGGATGCAAGCCTGGGCAATGTCATATGGAGGACAGGCTGTTGCCCATGCTGCACGTCCCCCTCTCCACGTCGCTGATCGATCCAAAGGAACAGCAGGGTCATTACAATTTGGCACCAGCACCGTCACAGGAGCTGCCAGAGTAAGGTTGTAGACAACGACAAACTGCCTTAGGGGCTCTGACTCCGGATTTTCTTGAGGTTTATTCCAAGAGCCTTTTCCATGACTGGATATGGCCACAAGGCAGTGGAGGTTTTAAATCTGAGTTTCCCCTCTCCTAGATGGACTGCCTTCCCATGCTGACGAGCACCATCTACCATCTTTGTATGCTTCATCCGACAAGATGGCGGATGTGCGGGAGTGGGCGCCGTCTGTGTATGGCAGCCTGCCCGCAGTCCGTCTCCACACCTTTTTTAAATTTTTAAAATTTTATTTTATTGTAAGTCCTGGTCGGAGAGGCAGCATCCCTCCGAGCTGCTTCTTCGCCCCGTCCTCGCGGCCTACCATCGAGATTGGAGCGGCGTTTCCTGTCGGGACCGGCTGGGACTACAGCTTCGGCGGCAGTGGTGCAGCGCTGGGATACCAACACGGAGCGGGCGATGCCTTACCGGGTCACCGTGCGGTAAGCTCCAGAGCGCTGTGGCCGTCAATCCCAACATCGCGGAACTGTGGCTGCGGGCATCCGGCCGCGGGCGGCGCCAGATTTGGAGCGCCGCAGAGCCAGGGTTCGAGTTTGCCGGGGTCGGAGCTCCAACCGGCGCGGCCTGAGGGCTACGAGTGCCCCGGTCTCCAGGGAGGAGGCAGCCGCTCCAGTCTTGTCCAAGCCGCTGAGGAATGTTTCACCCGACGCTGAAGTTCCATCTCCACGGCAAAAGGGCCCTGAAAATCATCGGACTGGCTGCACGGCCGCAAATGGGCCCCAACCTCGGGTGTTTCACAGAGGAAGAGGACTTAACTTTCTGGTGCCTTTCCCCACAGTGGAAAGTTTTGATTCTGCTGTGGGGGGACGTTTGTGTTGAACTCTATGTGTTGTGTCCATTTTATTCTTTTTTTTTTTAACCTTTTTCTATGGTTTGTAATGGAACTTATTATTAAATTTATGTAAAGCACTTTGGTGTCAATGCGAGTTGACTTAAAACGTGCTATATAAATAAAACTTACTTACTTACTTACTTCATACAATCATAGAAAATATACTATATAGAAGGCTTTTCGGCCCATCATGAACATGCCAATCAAGAATGCACTGTCCAGTCTCATCTGTCATCCAGCGCTACATCTGCAGCGTCACACTATTGATATAAACATTAAAGGATCAATTACACCTGATAAGGATTTCTCTATCCACCACCCTTATAGGCAGTGAGTTCCAAACACGTACCATCCTCTGAATGAAAAAGATATCCTTCATTTCCCTTTGTATCCCTAGAACAATCATTGTTCTTAGTTTTCGATCTCTCTGAGGCAAATAAATCTATTAGCTTCATTTGGGTCCATCACAATTTTATGTACCGCAAGTAAATCATCCTTTATCTCTGTACCAATCCAAGGATATCTAATTCTTCTCCATAGCAAGAATATTTCAGTCCTATCAACATCCTCAAACATCTCCTCTGCCCCCTCTCTAATACAACTAATGTGATGATCAGAACTGTATACAGAATTCATACTGTGATTTAATTACGATCACATGCATTTCCAGTATAACCTCCCACACTCTTATATTCTACACCAGCTAATGAAGAATAGCACCAGTTTCACCTTTTAACCACTTTATTGACTTGGCTTGCTGCCCTTAAGGATCTTGCACATACAATCTATGGTTTGCCTATTCTTCCATGCTATTTCCTTTACAGTGTTCTCTTGCCTGTTCCACCTCTTCAATCAATATCAATTAATAAATCCACTACAAGCATTGAAGGAGAAGACCACCAAAAACTGTTATCTTCTCATTCACCTATTGCTCTTTATTCAAATATTGTGAATGGACATAATTGCCCTAGATTATTGTAAAGAATTTAAGATGAAAGGGGAATATTCATTTCACTCTAGTAGCCAACACCAAATTGATCTTTTTTGTTTCTCAGCAGCATGAAAGAGCCTTTGGTAAATTAATAAGGTACAAATACAAAAGGAAAATACTATGGCTTATCTGTGAAGAGAAAGAAATAGCATTTTTGATCAAAGATCTTGAGCTCTCTCTGATCTGCTGAGTACTTCCCATATTTATCACTTTGAAAACAGTAGACTTGTATAAAGTAAACTTGAATAAAAAACAGTACACTTATATAAAGCATTGAAAGGGTAATGGAGTCATGGAATCATAGAGTGATACAGTGTGGAAACAAGCCCTTCGGCCCAACTTGCCCACATCGGCCAAAATGTCCCAGCTACACTAGTCCCACCTGCCCGCATTTGATACACATCCCTCCAAACCTGTCCTATCCATGCAACGCTGAGGTTATTACTTTCTCACAATTTCATTGTGACTTCAAGAAATGTAATACTAATGCAATTCATTTTATGTTTTACTTCTATTTTTTCACTGAATTCTCTTCCCAGGCTGGAGAAAATGCAGTGGGCACACCTGGTTCAATACTATAGTAGAATAACACAGATTAATATGAGGTGTTGCACTTTGGGAAGTCTAACATGGGCAGGACCTACACCGTGGTCCTGGGGCTCTGGGGAGTGTGGTAGAGCAATGGGATCTAGGAGTGCAGGTGCATGGTTCCTTGAAGGTGGAGCCACAGGTAGATAAGATGGTCAAAAAATCATTTGGTACATTGGCCTTCATCAGTCAGAGTATTGAGTATAGAAGTTGGGGGATCATGTTGCAGTTGTATAAGACGTTGGTGAGGCCGCATTTAGAGTAGTGTGTTCAATTATGAGCATGTGTTATTGGAAAGATGTTGTCAAGCTGGAAAGGGTACAGAGAAGATTTACAATGAATTTGCCAAGGCTAAATGTTCTGAGCTATCGGGAGAGGTTGAGGCTGGGGTTGAGGATGAGGGGTGATCTTATTGAGATGTATAAAATCATGAGAGGAATAGGTAGGGTAGATGCACAGAGTCTCTTGCCCAGAGTAGGTGAATCAAGGATCAAAGGACATAGGTTTAAGGTGAAGGGGAAAATATTTAATTGGAAACTGAGGGGTAACATTTTCACACCAAGAGTGTTGGATGTATGGAATAAGCTGCCAGAGGAGGTAGTTGAAACCGGAACTATCCCAACATTTATGAAAGAGTTAGACAAGTACATGGATAGGACAGGTTTGGAGGGATATGGACCAAATGCAGGCAGAGTGCAGCAGCTAGAGTGAAGTTTCTAATTTTTGGTTATTTTTATTTATTAATTATTTTTATTAGAAGCAATTGTACAAAGATAAAACATTCGGCATCTAAGACTATATAATTATTGTACAGCTTCATTTTTAACCTTATAACCTGAAAATGAAAAATTAAAAGAAAAAGAGAACAAGAGAGGGAAAAAGTGAGAAGTGAAAAGATAGCTTGAAAAAGCACAAAGAAAAGACCCCTAAACTTACCAAAGTAGTGTGGCCGAGAAAAATAAAGATAAAAAAAAGAAAAAGAAAAGTGGAGATATACCTGCCCCTCATCACCCCCCCGCCCACCTCACCCAGCCCAGGATCGGATTTAAATTTAGCTTTGTGTTGCGCCATACTATTCTTGTAAGAATTTGGTGAATTGTGTCCATGTCTTGAGAAATTGACCTGTTTTTTTCTGCCAAGAAAAGCCTAATGTTTTCCAAATGTAGTGTCTCGGACATGTTTGTAATCCACATCTTCACTGTAGGGACTGTTGTCTGTTTCCAAAATGTAAGTATTCGTTTTTTCGTCGTTATCAGGCCATAGTTAAGGAAACGTCTTTGAAATAGTGTTAGCTCAGAACAGGCTTCTGACATACCTAGTGTGATCAATTTTATGTCGGGGTCCAATTTTATTTTAAGTGTTTTAGAAAAGATATCAAAAATTCCCCTCCAGAAGTTGTGTAATTGTGAAGTTTCTAATTGAATGAAAATTTAAACCCAACTAGTTTAACTAACTTATTTTTAAGTAACTTTTTATACTTCAGCTGTGGTCTCTTCCAAACACCCAAAAGTGTTAAATCAGAAGAAACTGCAATGCAAATTGACTTTTACCAATGTTTGAAATAAAAGACTGCAAAACAAATATATTCAGAATGGACAGCTGCAAACCCCTTTGCTTATCTGGGATACCTGACATCCCAAATCATCTGTGTCAGATAGGGGAATTTGGCACTGTCCTTGGGGCAGTCATATTTGGGGCCGGACTTGAGCCCATATGCCAGGAAAATCAAGACCCTTCTTCAGCTCAACCCGAAACGTCACCCATTCCTTTTCTCCAGAGATGCTGCTTGTCCCACTGAGTTACTCCAGCATTTTGTGTCTATCTTCAGTTTAAACCAGCATCTGCACTTCCTTCCTGCACATCCAAAAAGGGATCCAGTTTCCAGTGCAAACTGGATGTAAAACATCCTCCATATGTGATTAATCTTAAGCATGATGTGTTAAACAAAGTATGGCCTACAGTAATTTGGAATGGTCATGAATATTAATGAATGGGCAGCTTTGGTCCAAGAAAGTCTATATAATTCTCATTAATAACATTAATCTGCACTACAAAGTATAGTCTAATGTGATCAAAGATAATATAATTGATGTCTTCAAAAGTGTGAAACAATCGGATATAGCAGATATATTTTAAGGGGCATAGGAATTAGGCAGAATGAAAGTTGTGCCTGAAGCAGTCATAGATCAAGATTCAATATTGGTACCAGGAAGTGTTCCTTTTTCAGAAGATGCCACCTTTCTGAAACTGTACTCGTGGCAGGTTTGGCCAAACAGCAGTTATATTAACAGGTGACTTACAGAATTAAAGGATTTGGATGTGAGAGCTAAAGTAGGCATAATGATGGATCGTGAGTTGCTATGGTCTCTTGGAACTTATTTCATTTTTTTATGGAGTCAAAGTGAAATTGCCCAGAATTTCCGATCCTGAAATCACACTGGTTTAACTTTTCATTTGCACTTTGAAAGAACTGTGCAGTAGGTTATATATCTTGAGGGAAGAATAAGCACCACTGGGCCTGGAATCTTTATACAGCCCTCTTCCATAAACATGGAGTTTGTGATCAAATGTCAGTGTTTCTGTGCAGAAATCTTAGTAATTCCCCACAAGTTTATTCTAGCCACTGGCTTTTCCCAGCTGACTCTACCATTGAGCACCTCTTGGTGTTCGCGATGAGGAATATGATTGCAATATTTCTCCCACATTTACACGTTTGAATCCACTTCAAGGACTGTGCTACAATAGATTCCTTTGAACATTTCTTTTGATAATTGAGTTTAGATACTGTAAATTATTTTAATTGCTTTTAATTAATCTTAAATGTTTTTAAATATTTTAGAACTAGCCAATTATATTGATTTTTAAAGTTTTAACAGTGAGATCTTGCACTAAATTTCACTGTGGACAGCTTGATTGTCTTCATGCATAGACTTTTCTTTCTGGATAGCACACAAGCAACAACCTCTCACTGTACCTCAACAATAATAAACTAAACTCATTTAGGCATTTCTGAATGCTGGAAGCTAGCAGTAAATGTTTTTTGGACAATTTCCACCGTCAGATGAACAACATTTCACAAACTTTATTTTACAAGATCATCAGACTACAGTCAATAAGGTAAATGAATAGGTGGAGAGAGAGTCTTTCACGTGAATGACTTGAAATATTACCTCTTTCTTTTCTCTTCACAAATGCTACCTGACCTATTAAAAATGTTTGCCTTCTTCAAGTTTTGTTTAAAATCTTATTCATAATCCTGCAATCTTCAGAGTAATTTTACTATTTGTTCTTGTTTTGTTGAAATCTAGCACTGAAGATATACTTTCAAATCAGATTCTATATGGTCTAAAAAATAGAAACCTAATTTCCACTTCTTTAGTTGTTTTCAATTTTATGGAAGGGCAGTATTTTGGAATGATCTCTTATTTGTCTGTCCCTGCCACAGATATTAGTTTCTATATCGGTATCTTCATTGTTTCAGTAAAGTGTCAAAACACATAAGGAGTGAATTCCATCATCATTTCAGAATTTGCAGGAAGAGATGACAGAAGCTATGTATAGTTCAGCAATACTCTCTTGAGAATAACACAACTCAGAAACTGTTGTGCAGTTGTATCTGTGTGGTGTTTCACAGGAATGCTAGGGATATTGTTCAAACGACTCAGTCAGTAAACTTGGGTAATAGGTTCCAAGGATATGTGCCACTCTGTTGACTCTCTTTGGCAGGCACAACATGTCAAATGTCCTGCAAGTAGAAAGAGGAAAGCAGATTGATGCTGGAAGTTGAAGTAAAGGACATAGTGTTAAGGTGAAGGGGAAAAGATTTAATAGGAATCTGAGGGGTAACTTTTTCACACAAACGGTGGTGGGTGGATGGAACGACCTGTCAGAGTTGATAGCTGAGGCAGGGACTACCATGATGTTTAAGAAACAATTAGACAGGTACATAGATAGAGGAAATAGGCCAAACACAGGCAGGTGGGACTAATGTAGATGGGACATGTTGGTCGGTGTGGGCAAGTTAGGCTGAATGGCCATTTTCCATGCTGTATGACTCTGACACTATGACTCTATGAATGTGTGGCAACTGGCATTGGGAATATAAAATATTAGCTGCAAGCTAAAATTATTTCAAAATGGAGGAAGTAATTCTTCTTTGGACATATGGATAGGGGAATAAGGGTGATGTAGTGTATCTCAGTGCTGAGCTGGAGAGATTTAGAGGATGTTTAGACACAAAATGCTGGAGTAATTCAGCAGGACAGGCAGCATCTCTGAAGAGATGGAATGGGTGACGTTTCGTGTTGAGGCCCTTCTTAGAGGATGCTTGTTCCTTTCGCTGGAGAATATTGTGAACCAAATTTGAATGATGGCATGAAAAATATATTTTATTTAAGAATAACCAATTTTTCCAAATCTTTGCCTTATCAATTTTAACCTTATTGATTATGTTTATTATTTCTGCTGAGATATTGGCTGTTTTCTCTTCTTTGATAACTACTCATTCCTTATTCCTGCCAACCTTTCAGCGCCCTTTATATATGAACTCCCTGGTTTGTTCTGGAGTGAACAATGTTCGATTTTAGATAGACACATGGATATGCAAGGAATGGCAGAATATGATCATGAGTACGCAGATGAGATTAGGTTAACGACATCATGTTGAGCACAGACACTGGGCCAAAGGGCCTGTGTCTGTGCTGTACTTTTCCATCTTCTATCTTCTATATTCTAATCTGATAATCAACATCGAAGGGATGGTAACATGGAAACTATCACCATGAGTATTTGCATCTCTTTACTTTCAGTTATGTGGATAATACAGGGAATCAATAATCCTAACTGCATTTAAAGGGGATAAAGACCTGCCTCTTGACCATTACAGTGCTGGTGTGGAAGTCACTCTCACACTGCTGCTCTACATTGTCAATCTACAAAACATAAGAATGAGGATGTTTATATCCACATGAGAATAACATGTGCCTTGGGATCCACCTAATAGTGTTCAGCTTTCCATGTGATTGATGCATTTTTCATCAGGTGATAAAGATCAAGGCTTATTGTTGAATCTTGAACATGGCATTGCCATGCATCTTTTACATGCCTATGTAGACATTCAGATAACGTGAAGGTTGATTAATGTTCATGGAATTGATGGGACAGTAAAGCAACCAACAGCTTTGTGTTAAATGAGTTAAAGCTTTGTCACTTTTGTTGGATTTGTAATTACCTGGACAGGTTTGGAAAATTATTTTGTAATTCTCACATGTGCCTTGTAGATTATGGAATAGCTTTGCAAAGTCAGAAATTTAGTTCCATGTTGCAAAAAAAAGGCATGTGATGTCCTTTACAAATACAATAATTGCTAGCCTGATCCAAGGACTTTCTGGTTAATGTTGATCTTCAGACATTGCTGGCAGAATATCAAGAGTTCTTCTTGATAATGATACAAGAGGCTGCAGATGCTGGAACTTTGAGCACAACATAAAGTGCGGGAGGAACTCAATGAATCAGGCATTTTCTGGGGAGGGAATGGACAGGTAATTTTTCAAGTCAGGACCATTCTTCAGTCTGACCCGAAATGTCACCTGTCCATTGAGTCTGAAGAAGAGTCCCAAACCAAAACATTGCCTGTCCGTTCCTTCCCCAGATGCTGCCTGACCTACTTATTTCCTCCAATACTTTGTGTTTTACTCTTGTAGGAGGTGGTTAATGCTAGGCTGTGATAGATTGTGAGAGAAATTTTTCACTTATAATTGCAGTTCCAGTTATTGTGAAATACTTGTCACTGTGGGGCATAGAATACCAGATACTCTCAATTAAAATAAGAGGATGAAATTACCATACATTTGAAGTCTTGAATGTGATATCAAGCTGAACACTGCAGACATGCAGAAGTCAGCTACTGTTGCCTCTGTGATTTTCACCAGCATAAGGTGAGACAAGTAGGGATAGGTCATGCCTGGAATTCTGCCTGGAGCAGGTGCTGGATCGGAGTACTACTTTCTTTGAAAATCTTTGCAAGCTATATTGAGTAGATGTGGAAATAGGAGCAATGCACCCAGATAAATTTGGCTTTGGACTCCTCTTGAAAGCAGTCTTTGCCTTCAACCTTTTTCTCTCCCCTCATATTTGAGAACAAATTGGACTAATACCAAGGTTACTACACTTGATTAAAAAAAGGCAGCTGTCATCTTACGCAGATCAACAACCCTGACAGCTCCAAGACGCATTCCTGCAGAATGCAATAAGATATGCTCCGAATCAATGTCTGCCATCACCACAAAATATTAAGGAACACTTTAATAGCTCAGGTGTAGGACTTAAGTTTGCTCCTTAACTCTGATCTCCTGCGCATGGTTAATTCAATTTGTGAGTTACATGTATCATTTGTTAGATCAAATATCTAATGAATGCTGCGGTGATTGAAAAAAAAATAAAAAAATGAAATGCTGGAATTGCTTATCAGATCAGGCATCATCTATGGAAAGATACACAGTCAATGGTTCAGTCTGAGATCATTTGTCTGAACTAGGAAAGACAGAAAACTAATGTTAGTTTTCAGTTGCAGAAAAGGTAGGGGATGGATGGACAGAACAAAGGGAATATCTCTAACCAGGTGAAACTAAACGAATTAACGTTGCAGTTTTACTCAAGTTCGATACAAGGAAATGCAGATGCTGGTTTACAAAAACAGACACAAAGTGTTGGAGTAACTCAGCGGATTAGTTCGCATCCTTGGGAAACATAGATAGGTGACGTTTTAAGTCGGGACCTTTCTTCAGATTGATTGAGGTGCGGAAAGATAGCTGGAAGAGAGGAGGGTCAGGACGATACCTGGCAGGTAATAGGTTGATACAGGTGAGATGGAGGGGTTTGCAAAGCAGATGGTGGACAAAGGCCAGAGATGAAAAGACAGAAGGTGTGAGACAAAAGTATTGAAAAGCTGCAAATTGTGAAGCTAGAGGAAGGAATGTAGGTGGAAGGGGAGGGGGGAGGGAGAAATAGGTGTGAGTCCAGGTGGGCCACAAGGAGGTTGGGAAAAGAAAAGATAGTGGGGAAGGTTGTAGTTACCTAAAATTGGAGCGTCCAATGTTCATTCTGTTGGGTTGTAAGCTATACAACTTATGTTAGTTTGTCTATGTCATATGTTGCTCATAGTATTAATTAACAATTAGTGCTAATGCATGACCAGCAGGCCGTATAAAAATGGAAATTGTAAAATGGAGCTAAAATCTCAGTGGATAAGATAAGGCAGAAATGGCTGCTCCTGATAACGAAAGAAAGAAAGGAAGCGTGGGTTAACAATAAAGTGTGGGCAACACACCAATAAAATGAAATGTTATTCCTCAAATTAATATTAAGCCTCGTTGTAAAAGTGCAGGATACCACAGACTAAAGGTTAGAGTGTGAGAGGGTTGGAGAACTAAAGTGGAAGGCAACCAGAAGCTCCAGATCTCCCTTGTGGAGTGAACACATGCGTTCCACAAACTGATCACCTTTAGCATTTATCATAACTCCAACCATCTTCCAATCAAAACCCCCATGGCTTGTGTCCACCTATCACTTGCCAGGTGTTATCCCGCCCCACCTCTCTTTTCCAGCCTTCTTTCCCCCCCTACTCCTATCAATCTGAAGAAAGTTTCCCACCCAAAAGCTGGTCTCCCCAGATGCTGGCTGGCCCACTGAGTTCATCCAGCACTTTGTGTTTCACCCACCTGCTTTTGGCTTTACAATTGTAGAAGAGGCCACGTTATGAGTAGGAGTGAACGGGTCCTATTCAGAATGGCAGGCAGTGGCGAGTGGAGTGCCGCAAGGCTCGGTGTTGGGGCCTATTTACCATATATATTAATGATTTGGAAGAGGGAATTAGGAGCAACACTAGCATGTTTGCGGATGACACAAAGCTGGGTGACAGTGTGAACTGTGAAAAGGATGTTAGGAGGTTGGAGGGTGACCGGGACAGGTTGAGTGAGTGGGCAGATGCGTGGCAGATGCAGTATAATATAGATAAATGTAAGGTTATCCACTTTGGTGGCAAAAACAAGGGGGCGGATTATTATCTCAATGGGGTTAGGTTAGGTAAGGGGGAGGTACAGCGAGACCTGGGTGTCCTTGTACACCGGTCACTGAAAGTTGGCGTGCAGGTACAGCAGGCTTCATAACAAGAGGATTTCAGTATAGGAGTAAAGAGGTTCTTCTGCAGTTCTATAGGGCTCTGGTGAGACCACATCTGGAGTATTTTGTCCAGTTTTGGTCTCCTAATTTGAGGAAGGACATCCTTGTGATTGAGGCAATGCAGCGTAGGTTCACATGATTGATCCCTGGGATGGCGGGACTGTCATATGAGGAAAGATTGAAAAGACTAGGCTTGTATTCACTGGAGTTTAGAAGGATGAGGGGCTTTCTTATAGAAACATATAAAATTATAAAAGGACTGGACAAGCTAGATGCAGGAAAAATGTTCCCAATGTTGGGTGAGTCCAGAACCAGGGGCCACAGTCTTAGGATAAAGGGGAGGTCATTTAAGACTGAGGTGAGAAAAAACTTTTTCACCCAGAGAGTTATGAATTTATGGAATTCCCTGCCACAGAGGGCAGTGCAGGCCAAGTCACTGGATGGATTTAAGAGAGAGTTAGATAGAGCTCTAGGGGCTAGTGGAGTCAAGGGATATGGGGAGAAGGCAGGCACGGGTTGTTGATGGGGGATGATCAGCCATGATCACAATGAATGGCGGTGCTGGCTTGAAGGGCCGAATGGCCTCCTCCTGCACCTATTTTCTATGTTTTCATGTTTCTATGAATACTAAATGCGGAACACTAGATTGGAAGATTGGAAGAAGAGCATCGAATCACTACCTCACCTGAAAATACATGGTTTCATTGGTATACTTATTGTCAAGGTGTTCTACAACTGAATTAAGTGCTGGGGAGTATCCATCTCTGCAGAACTTTTTTTCCTGTATGCAAATTACAAAGGCTCTAGATCATCTAGCAGGTTGAACAAAGTTTATTTCAAAGCACTTCATTACAATTGATGTTAGAGCTACTGGAGGTAGTCATTGAGAAATGTACACTTTATCTTTCTTGGGGACTGGAATGATGGAGGTTTACTCAAAGAAAATGGGGACAGTAGACTGTTGAAGTGATGGATTAGAGATGTCAGCAAATACTGTGGACAATTGATTGGCAAATGACTTTGGATCCCATCCAGGAACTCCATCCGAGCTGACTATCTATTGAGGGTTTACTGTTTCCTTTCCAAGAGTTTTTTGTTCTAAAAGAGAATCAAGAGTCAAGTGTTTAATTGTCAAATTTCCCAAAACGAAACAATGAAATTCTTACCTGTGGCAGCACAACAGATATGTAAAGGTAGTACTCTGTAAAACCCATAGCAAACAACAATATAGTTAGGTGTACATAAAACAACAGACAAATTATTAGACAATAATAGTGCAAAGTCAAAAAATAATGTCCCCAAGTCTACAATATTTAGATCTTAATTGGAGGTTGTAGGGAAGATGGTTGTAAGCATGATGGTTGTAGGGAAGAATTATTCCTGAACCTGGATATTATAGTTTTCAGGCTTCTATACCTTCTTCCCGATGGCAGGAGTGAAATGAGAGTGTGACCAGGGTGAGATGGGTCTCTGATAACGCACTAAAAGGTGTAAATCACAAAACAACAGGAGAGTGCTAAGACAAAAGGTATGCCCATACATAGCAATAACTGGGTTTCTTTCTTACAACATCAATCCTGCGGTCCCAAACTGTCTTTTTGAAGGCAAATTGGCACAGTTTTATGCTGAGGTCTGCATTCACTTGAAGCTGAGCTCTTACTGACCTATATCATCTCCAATGAGATGAACCATTCTCAGTGGGATAAATACTTTCCATCCTTTGTGCTTTTTTGCTTATTTAACAAATTCAGTATCACTTTAACCTTTTAAACATCGATTGGTATCTGATACCCATAAAACCAATACATATTCCCAGATAAGAACAAGAGAACATATCCCCACTTGCAAAATGGGCATGGATCATTTACTGTCATATATTAATTCTCTCTGCAGTTATTTTCAGTCAGGTGTGAACCTATTTTCAAGAACAAAACCCCCCCCAAAAAACCTGTATCATTGTGTTAATATTTTCCTTGAATTTTCTCATCAGAAAATTCACATCAAAATTAATTGCTGATAACAAATAAGCACACGTATTACATTTGCTGAAATACATGCTACGTTTAAAGATTTTTTTGTGGAATTCAATTAAGAATGGGATTTTTCCACAATGAAGGGGGGAAAAATAGGTTTGCTGAACCAAAAAACAAGGTCGGACCACCTTGAAGGAAATTACATCAATGTCACTTTTGTGAAACAAATATATTTCCACCAGAGTTACTTGTCCTGGTGCTAATTAGACATGTCTTTTCAATTTCATACACTGTTTCACATTTCTATTTTAATTTATAGCAATATTCATGAGGGAATATTAGTAAATGTAACCTGTGTGTCATGTGAAGAATATGAGGGCCAGTACCACTTTCTGTTGCCATTTTGCAATGTGGCATATTGTTGGAGGTCATTAATGCATTGGACACAATAATTATTAATATTAAAGCTATGTATTATTAATGTAGCTAATGACCTAATTTGCATGATATTATTATTCTGCACCTATGCTTTTGTGAATCAGGGCAGCAAGGAGGGCATTGCAGGAACTGACCATAAGCAACCACTTCAAAGTCCCTTAAACTGTGAACTTTTTATAGCAATTCAATGTGCACTGAGGTAAAATGTGGAAATAAGATGCTAATTTCTGAGCTATATACCAACGATTCAAACATATGGACGGTCAAAGATCACTTCAACTGCCATTAACTATTTAACTCAGCTCAAAATAGGTTTGTAGAATTACCCCTATTAGCTCATTTCTGGATTAATTATGAAAATGGGCTTTTGCATGTTTTTGAATTAACATTTGGTTTAGTTCACACATACCCAACTGAGTTGGACCGCATGCAGCTGGCTCTATTCTTACCCATCCTCTCAGAGCCAACAATCACAGGCTCTACTTTCCCCCACTGTGGCCACACTATCACCACTTGTGTGCTCAAATGAATACTCTTGGCTTCTTTCTATTTCTCTGCAGCAACCTGCCCTTCAGCCTACATTGCCAATATAGTATTGTAATATTATCTTATTTGATTATAGTATTATCTGATTTGATTAGGCTGATTTGATTGGATAGCATGCAAAGCAAAGTTTTTCACTATCTTGGTAAAAGTTACAATAATAACTTAATTAAAACCTAAACCTAAACTTCCACATGCACATTGGTAATATCCATATTTACTGCCATAATTAGAGTCCTCCATTGTCTCTAAATTATGAGATTGCTTGCCAAGTTTTAAGTATTGGATGATTGTTCAAATATTAAAATGTTATCTTAATGCTTATAAGAAGTCTTTGGTCTCAACACGGGCACCGGTTCTCTGGCCACTTAACTGTGTCCCAAACTGAACCAGACACTTCACAACCTTGCTGTCTTTTCCAATCGTGAGAAGAGCCAAGAGTACCACGTCCATTACATTGCCTAAATCAGACGTGCCACAGCTCATGAGCTGTGGAAATATTTGTTTATGCCTTCAGTGATCAGTTTCCCAATGCATTTCTGGTTAACCTTGCTTTACACCTCTATAAACTGGAAAGTATCCAAAACTCTACACAATCTCATTCTTAGCAAAGAGTGGAGGAGGGAAGGGGGAGGGAAGAGTGATGGGTCCAGGTTGGTGGGGAACATGGAGGGATATTTTTTTCTAACTAAGGATCTACATCCCAGCTGTTATCAGGCAACTGAAACATCCTTCCAACAACTTGAGAGCAGTCCTGAGCTACTATCTACCTCATTGGAGACCCTCGGGCTATGATCGCATTTTATTGGACTTTATCTTGCACTAAACGTTATTCCCTTTATCATGTATCTGTACACTGTGGATGGCTCGATTGTAATAATCTATTGTATTTCCACTGAGTGGTTTGCACATAACAAAAGCTTTTCACTGTACCTTGGTACACCTGACAATAAACAAAACTTACTACTTCAGGCAGATTCCTTGGGTTGCATTTCTTTTAGTAACAACCAAAATATGCCTGGCAAAATGTGTGCATGTGCTTCTGAGTGAGGTCCTATGCTTAATCTTTGTTGGTGACGCAACTCACATTGCAGCGGCCCCTGCAGCCTGTCTGTCTTTTTTTTGGTCCAGTTGAGTGTAGTTTGTTGTGTTCTTTTATATTGTTTTTAACTGTGTATATGTGGGGGGCGAGAACTTTTAAATCTCTTCCCTGTACGGGAGACCCGACCTTTTTCCTGTCGGGTCTCCGTTGTCGTTGGGGCCTAGCACTGTGGAGTGGCCTCCAACCGGAACGACCTGGGTGCTCCAGTTGCGGCGCCTGCGGACTATTCACCATCGTGGGGCTGGCCGGCCTTGGAGCGTGGGGAGCGGTGGTGGCTCGCTGCTGCAGCCCGACTCCGGAGCTCGGAGGCTCCAGCCACAGGCCTGGTGGACGGGACATTGGGAGCTCGCGGGTCCCTGGTGCAAGACCACATTTCGGAGCTCCGCAACGCAACTTCTCCCGCCCGTGTCGCAGGGTTGGAATGACCGGAGTGGGGCTGTACATCACCCGGCACAGCTTTTACGGCCGCGGGACATCCAACGCCCGCCGCGGGCTCCCCGTCGAGACATTTAAACCTGGAGCAGGGCCGTTCATCACCCCGCGCGGCATCAACGGCCGTGGGACTTATCATCACCCGCCTGGGGGGCATTAACATCGGGAGAAAAATGGAACACAGGGGAGAGAAAAAGACTTTACCTTCCATCACAGTGAGGAGGAGATTCACTGCAATGGATGTTTGTGTGAATTGAATTGTTTGTGTGTCTTGTGGAAATTGATTATTTTTGTATGGCTGTAGAAACAGAGTTTTGTTTGAGCCTTATTGAGGTTCAAATGACAATGAATAAATATTGTATTGTATTGTATGCGGACATACTCTGCTCTACTCAGTGCAGGCTTGGTTTCTGGGCATCAGGCCTTCCAGCTTATTACCTGCACGGTTTATCGGACAGGGTCTGTCTGGCAGAGTGGGCTGGGGAAGAGGTCTGCATACCCATCACTCTTCTCTGCTACTCTCTTCTCTGTGGGCCTGATCTGCCTTCTCTATTGCTCATCAACAAGTCTGATGGGACCTGTCACAGCCTCCGCGCAGCACTCGATGGCTAATGGTCTGCACCTCAACTCCTCAGTACTGAGGGAATTATTCGGGGCTGAGGAGCAAGTGAGAACATGGAGAAAGCTGGACCTGGGGACGATGGATGGTGGTGGGACATAGCATGGAATGCTAGGAGCAGAAGACCACAGAAATTTCCTTCTTTGTACCTCTTTCCTCTTTCAAAATCGCTTCTGTTGCCCAGCATTTAGTCATCAGCTCGAATGTATGGCTGAGATTTAATTTTCCATTTGATGCACTCCTCTAAAAGGTCTTGGAATATTTGTTGCCTAGTTAATGACATGCTGTAAGGTTATTGATGTCCACAACTGCAAAGAATTACAATGAACGTTTTTATTTACCTAAAAATAAGCATCCACCGAGTGATGCAAATGCTCCAATTCAGTTCCATGAGGTAGTTTGAGGGTATATTTGAGCAGCGCTGCATTTTAAACAAGTTTGGCCGTGAAAGGCTTGAGGTGTTCAAGAATCTTCCCCCACTTGGGACTAATCTTGTCAATGTGAAAATGTACATGGTCCATAAATTGGCTGTAATTTGCATGAGTATTTACAAATCTGAGATAAAACTGCAATTATTTGAATCCTATGAGATCCAAATATTTACTATGGATTATTTTTGCTGAAGTGAAGTAATGTAAATATTTTTATTACAGACATTTTTTTTTAAACTTATATTTGACATTTTGTTTTGTGGATGAATTACCAATAAACAGTGTGACTCGCTGACCTTAGAAAGCCATAATGAATAGCAAACAAATTATTTTCTTTGATATACAAGCTTAATCCTTGATGTGGGTATACTTATAGCACCAAAACACATACATTTGAAGAGAATATAATTGGCTATAATATGTGTGGGTGTATGACAATGGAAATCATAGTCACTAAAACACCACTAATAGGGAGTAGACACAAAATGCTGAATAACTCAACGGGCCAGGCAGCATCTCTGGAGAGAAGGAATGGGTGGTGTTTCGGGTCGAGACCCTTCTTCAGACTGATGTCAGGGGAGTGGGCAGGACAGAGATAGAGTGTAGTCGTAGACGGTAAGACTGGTGGGAGAACCGGGAAGGGGGAGGGGATGGAGAGAAAGGGAAAGCAAAGGCTATTTGAAGTTAGAGAAGTCAATGTTCATAACGCCGGGGTGTAAGCAACCCAAGCAAAATATGAGGTGCTGTTACTGCAATTTGCGCTGGGCCTAAAGGGCCTGTCCCACTTGGAAGTCATTTGCGCGTTATTTACGTGATAGGCCGGCAGTGACTGTCGCGCGTAAATCGTCTAAGAGTACGACAGTCGCACGCTTTGCTCTTGAGGGCCCTGCTTCTTTTGTGAGCCACTGTGATGTCGTTCGTACTGTACTGTTATTTTAGTCCAAACTCCGTGGCAAGGATTTTCCCAGTGAAAATTTTTCAAAACTCGGCCGGCTTTATACCCGGGTGATCACGTGGTGCAGTGCTCAAATAATGCGCAAATGGCGCGGCGACGCATGGTTACGGACGTTGACGCACGGTGACGCATAATAAATTAGCATAGGCAATGTCCGTGCATCACCGTGCGTAACCATGCATCACCACGCGCTACATGTATGCCATCAGAACGTCAGCGTACGCCATCAGAACGTCAACGTGCACAAGGGATATGTCAAGTGGGTGGCGCGCGAGGATTTTGAACATTACAAATTCCTGGGCGATTGGGAAGCACCGCGCATTACCACACGTCACTGCATACACCACCATGCCTCACGACGCGTCACGACGCACCAAACAATTTTTAGGATGTTGCGTAAATGACGCACAAATAATGCCCAAGTGGGACAGGCCCTTTACTCTGGCAACGGAGGAGGCCCTGGACAGAAAGGTTCAGATTGGGAATGGGAGGGGGAGTTAAGGTGGACTGAGCGGAGGTGTTCAGTGAAACAATCGGCAAGCCTGCACTTGGTCTCGCCGATATACAGTTGACACCTGGAACAGCGGATACAGTAGATGAGGTTGGAGGAGGTGCAAGTGAACCTCTGCCTCATCTGAAAAGACTGTTGGGGTCCGTGGATGTAGTGGAGGGGGGAGGTAAAGGGACAGGTGTTGCATCTCCTGCAGTTGCAGGGGAAAGTACCTGGGAAAGGGGTGCTTTGGGTGGGAAGGGACGAGTTGACCAGGGAGTTGCGGAGGGAACGGTCTGATGGGAAGGGTGGCCAGTAGTGGGAGCCCATTTGAGATGACGAAAATGTTGGAGGATTATATACTGGATTATATGCCTAAATAATGAGGACATCTTTCATGACCTGGTATGGAAATCCTTATCCTGGTTGCAGATGCGGTGTAGACGGAGGAATTGGGAGTAGGTGATAGTCAAAACCACTGTTATCACAGCTCTTCAGGAGACTAGATGATACACAATAAATACAAAATATAATCCATCTTTCAAATTGCACATTTATTTTCCTAAATGAAATAGTACTAACATGGTACTACGGAATCCATTCATTTTACACCTTCCCCTCAATACCGACCAATCTCTTCTTCCCACATCTCACCATTCCCATATGTGTATGCTAACAAGAGCAAATGGACTTTGGCAGCATAATGCCCCTGTCCCACTTAGGAAACCTGAATGGAAACCTCTGGAGTCTTTGCTCCCCACCCAAGGTTTCCGTGTGGTTCCCGGAGGTTGCAGGTGGTTGCCGGAGGTTGCAGGTAGTGGAAGCAGGTAGGGAGACTGACAAAAACCTCCGGGAACCTCCGGGAACAGCATGGAAACCTTGGGTGGGGCGCAAAGTCTCCAGAGGTTTCCGTTCAGGTTTCCTAAGTGGGACAGGGGCATTATTTTCATTCTTGCTATTTTTTAGTACCAAACGAACAAAGGATTTAAGCTGTCAGCACCATGGAATAAAACTGAAGTTGATGACATTAGGGAAAGTATCAATGACATTAAAACATCACAACACCTCTCATTCAGTCAGAATCACTACTGTCAACCTCAGTGTTTGTCAAAATCATAAGCCATCCAGCCAATTAAACGAGTTGCCTCATCTTGTAATCATCTCTTGGTCAGAAGATTATGAGCCTTTCAGCTTGTAGGCAAAACAGAAATTGTTCGAAATGGAGTGTGTGCTTATCACCATGCCTGGAGAAATCAGAATGTTCAGTGTTTTTGGTTTAAGTCATTTATTGGAACTAGTAGAAAGGCAAAGCTTTTGTGAGACAATATATTTCAAGTGTTGTTGAACTTTGATTCAGATTAATAGTGCTTGCATCTTTGTTTTGGGACGTAAACAAAGATGACATTCCAAAGCAGCGCTGAAGGTTTCTATTTAGGCAGCACATCCATTGTCCACATTAAATGCTAAACATGGATTTGCTCAGTTGTTCAAGATTAATTTTCATGGAAAAGCAACAAATATTGCTGCCATCCTACTCAACATTCTTTGCTCAGTCAAAGCATCAAAGAACAAATGTATGTGTCATTTATCATGTACTCTTTGTTTGGTTATAGAATAGCTGTCCCATATGGCCAGATAAAACAGGAAGTTATTTATTGTGTAAGTGTTTGAGCTACTTAAATGTGATAAGACAGTCTATGAATGCAAGAGCTATTTTTAATACTAGTGGAAAACAAATATTGGCTGAACACCAATGGAAGATGTGGAAATAGGTTTGAATTGTATCTGAGGAGACTGCTGGAAATAAATCAAAAATATCCCAAAGGCCATTAGAAAATAATGAGGTGTGAAAAGGAAACTGAGCTAAGTGATCAACACATATCATCACAGGGAAGTTATTTCATAGTTATTTTACCCTAGTGCATACAATTAATTTATCCCGATTAAGAACACAATATGATAAAAGGATAAAGCCAGTCAATCTATTCACTTTAGTCCATCAGTTAAGTGTTCAGGAATAAATATTTATTTCTGGTATTCAAACCCTATCCTTCTGTTCTCTGCTGAATTCGAAATAGAAATGATATGGATCTTTGAAATAGTTCAATATTTATTTCTTCATTCATGAATACCTTGGTTACATCAATGCCCTGTTTATATTCATGTTACACAATATATTTCACTGACATTAGACTTCTACTGTAGACTTTCGAGATGCAGCGTAGAAACAGGCCTTTCGGCCCACTGAGTCAGTGCCGACCAGTGATCACCCTGCACACTAGCACTATCCTACACACTAGCGACAATTTTTTACAATTTTACCTAGGCCAATTAGCCTACAAACCTGTACATCTTTGGAGTGTGGGAGGAAACCAGAGCACCTGGAGAAAACCCACATGATCACAGGGAGAATGTACAAACTCTGTACAAACAGAACCCGCAATCAGGATCGAACCCGGGTTTCTAGCACTGTAAGGCAAGAGATCTACAGCTGTGCCACCGTGCCACCCACTGGGTCACTACATCTGTCATAGATTCTCCACACAATTTTAAAAGCTTGGTCTGGTCTACAGTATATCCATCTTTGGGTTTGCTTTTAAATACTACTTTTAACCCTTGTTTTACCAAATGATTGATCTGCACTAAGCATCTTTTACTTCTCAAAGTCTAATTTATCAGCAGCCTCATGCTAACTTTACCTAAAGCTGCTGTCATATAAAATGATATGGTTGCTTCGTATTCATGGCAATATTCTCAGCAAAATTAGAAACTTCAGACAGCATCACCTAGAATACGCTTTAAAATGATGTCACGATCGCATTTTAAAATTTAGATTTGAATTGGATTTTATAATGTACTCCTCAACATCAGAATTCAATTTATGATCCATTTGTCTGGTAGTTAGATCCATGTAGCCTTCTATGAATTTCAAAAATCTTGATATTCTACACAACTTCGACATTATCTGAAAACATGGGAATTCTACATTCGTCAATGTCATTTTTTAAAATATAGCGAACTTACCCTGAGGTACTTTCTCGATCCGAACTGTAAAATTAATATTAATATTGATCACTCCTTCAGTGCTTATGTTCTGTTTTGATATAATTTAATATTCAGATGGTAATCTCCTCCTTTACACCAAGGATTTCCGTTGCAGCCATGTGTCTGTGAGGAACCTTGTCAAATGTCTCCCAAAGGGTTGTTATCTCCGGTTTGCTTCCAGTTCCTCGTGCTGGCGAGAGCAGGAACAGGGAGATACGGGACCTGAACGTGTGGCTGAGGAACTGGTGCACGGGGCAGGGATTTAGATTCTTAGATCACTGGGATCTGTTTTGGGGTAAGGGGGAACTGTACAAAAGGGACGGATTGCATCTTAACAGGTGTGGGACCAGCATTCTGGCAGGCAGGTTTGCCACTGCTACACGGGTGGTTTTAAACTGAATAAGGGGGGTGGGGTGTCGAATGGGCTAGTGGAGGATGGAGTTAAAGGGTGTAAAATGAGGATAGAAGCAATAGGTAGCAAGGTGAAAAGTAAAAATAGCAGGCCGGAAAATCCAGGGCAAAAATCAAAAAGGGCCACTTTTCAACAAAATTGTATAAGGGGTAAGAGTGTTGTAAAAACAAGCCTGAAGGCTTTGTGTCTCAATGCAAGGAGCATTCGTAATAAGGTGGATGAGTTGAATGTGCAGATAGCTATTAATGACTATGATATAGTTGGGATCACGGAGACATGGCTCCAGGGTGACCAAGGCTGGGAGCTGAACATCCAGGGATATTCAATATTCAGGAGGGATAGAGAGAAAGGAAAAGGAGGTGGGGTAGCGTTGCTGATTAGAGAGGAGATTAACGCAATGGAAAGGAAGGACATTAGTTTGCAGGATGTGGAATCGGTATGGGTAGAGCTGCGAAACACTAAGGGGCAGAAAACGCTGGTGGGTGTTGTGTACAGGCCACCTAACAGTAGTAGTGAAGTTGGAGATGGTATCAAACAGGAAATTAGAAATGCGTGCGACAAAGGCAAAACCGTTATAATGGGTGACTTCAATCTACATATAGATTGGGTGAATCAAATTGGCAGGGGTGCTGAGGAAGAGGATTTTTTGGAATGTATGCGGGATAGTTATCTAAATCAACATGTAGAGGAACCAACGAGAGAGCAGGCTATTTTAGACTGGGTATTGAGTAATGAGGAAGGGTTAGTTAGCAGTCTTGTTGTACGTGCCCCCTTGGGCAAGAGTGACCATAATATGGTTGAGTTCTTCATTAGGATGGAGAGTGACATTGTTAATTCAGAAACAATGGTTCTGAACTTAAAGAAAGGCAACTTTGAGGGTATGAGACGTGAATTGGCCAAGATTGACTGGCAATTAATTCTAAAAGGGTTGACGGTGGATATGCAATGGAAGACATTTAAAGACTGCATGGATGAACTACAAAAATTGTTCATCCCAGTTTGGCAAAAGAATAAATCAGGGAAGGTAGTGCATCCGTGGATAACGAGGGAAATCAGGGATAGTATCAAAGCGAAGGATGATGCGTACAAATTAGCCAGAAAAAGCAGCATACCGGAGGACTGGGAGAAATTCAGAGACCAGCAGAGGAGGACAAAGGGCTTAATTAGGAAAGGAAAAATAGATTATGAAAGAAAACTGGCAGGGAACATAAAAACTGACTGCAAAAGATTTTATAGATATGTGAAAAGAAAGAGATTAGTTAAAACAAATGTAGGTCCCTTGCAGTCAGAAACGGGTGAGTTGATCATGGGGAACAAGGATATGGCGGACCAATTGAATAACTACTTTGGTTCCGTCTTCACTAAGGAAGACATAAATAATCTGCCGGAAATAGCAGGGGACCGCGGGTCAAAGGAGTTGGAGGAATTGAGTGAAATCCAGGTTAGCCGGGAAGTGGTGTTGGGTAAATTAAATGGATTAAAGGCCGATAAATCTCCAGGGCCAGATAGGCTGCATCCCAGAGTACTTAAGGAAGTAGCTCCAGAAATAGTGGATGCATTAGTAATAATCTTTCAAAATTCTTTAGATTCTGGAGTAGTTCCTGAGGATTGGCGGGTAGCAAACGTAACCCCACTTTTTAAGAAGGGAGGGAGAGAGAAAACGGGGAATTACAGACCAGTTAGTCTAACATCGGTAGTGGGGAAACTGCTAGAGTCAGTTATTAAAGATGGGATAGCAGCACATTTGGAAAGTGGTGAAATCATTGGACAAAGTCAGCATGGATTTACAAAAGGTAAATCATGTCTGACGAATCTTATAGAATTTTTCGAGGATGTAACTAGTAGCGTGGATAGGGGAGAACCAGTGGATGTGGTGTATCTGGACTTCCAGAAGGCTTTCGACAAGGTCCCACATAAGAGATTAGTTTACAAACTTAAAGCACACGGCATTGGGGGTTCAGTATTGATGTGGATAGAGAACTGGCTGGCAAACAGGAAGCAAAGAGTAGGAGTAAACGGGTCCTTTTCACAATGGCAGGCAGTGACTAGTGGGGTACCGCAAGGCTCAGTGCTGGGACCCCAGCTATTTACAATATATATTAATGATCTGGATGAGGGAATTGAAGGCAATATCTCCAAGTTTGCGGATGACACTAAGCTGGGGGGCAGTGTTAGCTGTGAGGAGGATGCTAGGAGACTGCAAGGTGACTTGGATAGGCTGGGTGAGTGGGCAAATGTTTGGCAGATGCAGTATAATGTGGATAAATGTGAGGTTATCCATTTTGGTGGCAAAAACATGAAAGCAGACTATTATCTAAATGGTGGCCGACTAGGAAAAGTGGAGATGCAGCGAGACCTGGGTGTCATGGTACACCAGTCATTGAAAGTGGGCATGCAGGTGCAGCAGGCAGTGAAGAAAGCGAATGGTATGTTAGCTTTCATAGCAAAAGGATTTGAGTATAGGAGCAGGGAGGTTCTACTGCAGTTGTACAGGGTCTTGGTGAGACCACACCTGGAGTATTGCGTACAGTTTTGGTCTCCAAATCTGAGGAAGGACATTATTGCCATAGAGGGAGTGCAGAGAAGGTTCACCAGACTGATTCCTGGGATGTCAGGACTGTCTTATGAAGTAAGACTGGATAGACTTGGTTTATACTCTCTAGAATTTAGGAGATTGAGAGGGGATCTTATAGAAACTTACAAAATTCTTAAGGGGTTGGACAGGCTAGATGCAGGAAGATTGCTCCCGATGTTGGGGAAGTCCAGGACAAGGGGTCACAGCTTAAGGATAAGGGGGAAATCCTTTAAAACCGAGATGAGAAGAACTTTTTTCTCACAGAGAGTGGTGAATCTCTGGAACTCCCTGCCACAGAGGGTAGACGAGGCCAGTTCATTGGCTATATTTAAGAGGGAGTTAGATGTGGCCCTTGTGGCTAAGGGGATCAGAGGGTATGGAGAGAAGGCAGGTACGGGATACTGAGTTGGATGATCAGCCATGATCATATTGAATGGCGGTGCAGGCTCGAAGGGCCGAATGACCTACTCCTGCACCTAATTTCTATGTTTCTATGTTTCTATCCTGTAACATCTATCACATTATTGCCATTTGCCAATTCTGTTAGATCCTCACAAAGTTCCAGTAAATTTGCTACACATGACATGCTTCTCGTCCAGTCACAGTTTATTTGAATTTGAGTCTAATTAATTTTGAAATTTAATGGCAGCTAATAGATTTAGTATCAATTAAGGATGAATCAAATTATGTGTTTTTACAATAAAGTACTTGGTGAATAAAATGTGGCTCGCATCAATTAAAATCTTTCTTCGTTAAGGTAATCTGTGTGTTTTAAAGGGGAGGTACATGTTTTGGCATTAATAGCAGAATCTGATTTTAGTCTTAGGAATGGAATATCATGGAAAAAGGTGCCTCCAAGTTTTTTTGTTGGTTGATGAACCAGAGATCAAGTGGTGAAAGATAAGTGCTGGTGAAGGGAAAATAAATTGGGAAACATTCATTGAATCTGTAAGAGGCTGGGAGACAGATAACCAGGGTGGTTAATTCCAGAGGTTAAACCCTGAGGAACTGCATGAATTGCTGCAAAACTTTAACTGAAATCAAGATTAGTGTATTGTGTATTAGTGTATAAATGTATTTTCAAACACCATATGCCTCCAACTACACCTTTGGCTGTGGACATTGCTTAATGCTTTACGCTGCTGTAATCTATGAATGGAAAGCGATTAGTCCTACAATCTTGCTTCTGAGCTTGATAAAGAGAAAATGGCTACTTTCTTTATTATCACACACAAGGTACCAGGCATGTTCGGAATTATACACAGTCTTAAAGAGGAAATACTCCTTGTACCAAAAATACCATAATTCATCCACAATAAACATTAATTAGAAACCCGACTAAACATTTATATATTTCACAGCACCTGCTACATGATTACAATTTTAACATGATCACAGGCCTTATATTGGCAATGTTACAACATTTTGAGATTTTAAAAATCAAGTCTGCAATTTATCCCATCAGATGAAGCATAAATAGAAGTTTAATTTGACACCTAATTCACTTTCATATCTTCAGTATTAAATAAGTTATGGTCATTTTCATACTTGAAAATTAGCATCTTGTTCCCTATTGCTTTTGCATTGACTTAACACAAAAGCTGTGATCGAGGACAGTCAAAAGCCCATAACTTCCTTAAAAATTAAGAGAACTGAATGAAATGTTCAGTTATTGTAGATTGAAGCATTCTGAAACAAATATAAAACATCTTACTTGGATGACCTGAAATTAAAGCATTTAATTAGTTAATTACCTAATTGTAGTTAATTACAAAATTGACAGAAATAGTAATAAACACCCAGACTGCCTTGAAAATTAAAAAATGTGATATTCTCAAGATCAGAACTTTAATATTATTGTATTATATGCTGTAAGTCCGTAACAGATAGGTAAATAAATTACAATTTCTAGCAATAGACCAAGTCTTTATGGAGAAGATCAGTTGTTAGCTGGTACATTGGCATATCATAATCAGTAGCATCATCATACTCGTCAGATTGTATCCAATAATTTGTGACATCAAGGCATTGTTTTAATTAGTGTGGAAAGAATGAGGCTTGGTAACACTGACGTCAGTGAGCATCAAGGAACGGGCTCTCCAATTGTTTGGAATCATATCTCACACAAAGAGATTGTGCTTGTGCTTATTGGTAGTCAATCCTCCCAGCATCAGTTAATCACTGCGGGGATTCCTCAGGCCAGTTTCCTAGGCCCAAACATCTTCTGCTGCTTCACCCGTGACCTTCCTCCATTGTAAGGTCAAAATGGAAATGGATGATTAAGCATTCAATTCCACTCACAAATCCTCAGCACAGGAAGCAATGCACACATGGATGAAAAAAAGACATAAACAGCATTGTCTAATAAGTGGCAAGTTATATTCAACCATGGAAGGGTCGACCATGAAACATCTCCAAGAGGATATCCATCCATGCATCCTAGGGCATAAATGTCATTAAGTCCCCCACTATCAACATTCTAGAGACCAATATTGACCAACTGGCCAGAAACGTAAATGTTGTGAAATTAAAGCAAGTCAGATGCTGCTTATTCTGCAATGAATGAATCATCCTCTGACATCCCAGGTCCATTCATATTTACAAAGCATAGGTCAGAAGTGTCAGAACTTGCAAGAATGAAAGCAATTCCAATAATTTAGGACAAGCTTGACACCAAAATAGGTGGTCTAGTGAAGATGGTTATCAAGAATTACAGTGGGAACTTGATCAGCTGGGTACGTGAGCCTGAGGAATGACTAATTGAGTTTTATTCAGATAAATGCTAGACGATCGTGTTCTGTTTTGGTCTCCCTGTTACAGGGAAAATGCCTCTACTGTCTTGATCACCTTGATATCTGTAAATTTAAATCAATTTCTGTTTTGAATATACACAGTGACAGAGCTTTCACAGCCATCTTGGAGCAGAGAAATTAAAGGTTCACTACCCTTCAAGCAAATATTTTTTTCTTATCTCAGAGGTAAATAGGACCTGCATGGACAGGGTCCAATGTTTAGCATGGGCGAGTTGGGCCGAAGGGCCAGTCTCTGCTCTGTATCACTGCATGACTGACAGAGTTCTGAATGGCTGACCCCCTTACCTATCCTGAAGCTGTGATTCATGACTGCAGAGATCCCATCTAGGAGAAAGATCATCACCGATTCTAGCCTGACAAACTCATACCAGTTCTGTATGTTTTAATCAGATTACATCTTATTTTTTGTTCAAAGAGAGTAAGCATATTCTTCATATTCAGAGGCATGAAATCTGATCACCAGTGTTGCAATTTACACTGCAGCACAAGCAGCGGCAAGTGGTGTTAATTCTGGCCAAATTGGAGATGCTAGGACACTAAACTTGACTAAAGGCTTCTGGGCTGCTAGGCCATTTGGTCAATTTAAATGTGCCTTCTGCAGAAATAGGACAAGCTGCAGAATGGTGCCAGTTTGCCTAGAGCCCAGATAACAGCTGCAGGAAGAGAATGGAAACATCTGCAGATTCTGACAATTAGGTATAAATTGCATGGAATGGATTGGATGAATACAAACCACTCCATAAATGCTGCTGCACCCGCTGAGTTTCTCCAGCATTTTTGTGTACCTTTTACTTTGCTAGATGTTGATTGGATTAAATATTGAGCCTTGTCAGGGTTTCTTGAATATCAGAGTAAATGTTTGTTTCCTTTGAGAAGCACCGTTTGAATACATTGTATTAGTCACTGTATTATTGGGTTATGGAAATATCTATCATATACTGTGTTAATCGATAGCTGTTATTGGACTGTATAGAGACCACCCCTATGTGGTTCGGCCCCTCAAGGTTCGGGGACCTATAAAAGACAGTTCCCGCGTGGTCCAGTGTTGATCTTATGGGAGAGCGCTTAGGACTGCGTGACCTTCTGGAGCATCTCTGCTTGAGCGAGGCTAAAGAAGGCTTGATCAGGCAGATACGAGGATCGAACCCGCGGTGGTTAGGTATGGTAGTGGAACTGTAATTGTGTTTTGTCAAAATAAAGTTTAGATACGCAAGTGATTGATTCAGTGATTTTTGACTGAAACTAGACTGGGGGAAGCTTAGAACGAGCTATTTACAGTGGGTGCTGTATTGTAACCTGCTACCAGCAATGGGCACAATGTACATCATTGAGGGTGGCCGAACGGTATCACAGAATTATGCCCCAGCAGTTAAGTTTGATTGCCGTGGCACCAACAGCACTATAAGTGCACCTTCGTTTGGGATGCAGATGCACTTCCCAGGGGCGTGGCAATGAAGACAAAAGCAGCACATAATAGACAAATATTTACCTCACTCAGAAATAAAGTCACTAAAGAAATCAGGAATGCTAAGGCAAACTTTTTTATTAATGTAATAAGCAACGCAAGAGGTAATGCTAAGGAGATTTGGACAAACATAATGAAACTAACTGGAAATAATATCATCAACAAGAACATTAGGGAGTTGCAACTAAATGAAAATCTGACTAATGATCCAAATGAGATTGCAACAGCCCTTAACACGTATTTTATAGATTCTGTGAAGAACTTGACTCATAGTTCCTGTTCCGCAGTCCGACATGCTATGCTGCTGAACACTGCTTCTCCGGTTCTTATTTTGAATGAAGTGTCTCAGCCATGGGTTAACAGGATTATTTGTGGTCTTAAAAATTCAAAAGCCGAAGATGCTTTTGGTATGGATACAATGTTTCTTAAAGCTCATAAGCAGTCACTCATTGCTCCAATTACCAGCATCATCAACAAGTTCATAAACGAATGTGAATTCCCAAATTCTTGGAAATCTGCAGTAATAACTCCAATTTTAAAATCAGGAGACCCCACTATAATGAGTAATTATAGACCAATAAGCATTCTTCCGGCAATTTCCAAGATAGCTGAAAAATGGGTTGCAGGACAGATAATGAAACATTTAAACAATAGTCCATATACTCTAAACCCAATGCAGTTTGGCTTCAGAAAATATCACTCCACCGAGACGGCACTTTGCTTCCTTTTGGAAAATATGAAGTCCAAAATTGATGCAGGTGGTGTTATAGGAGCTGTTTTTCTTGATTTACGAAAAGCCTTTGATACTGTGAACCACCAGATCTTGATGACCAAATTGTCCTATTTTAACCTCTCTTTGAGCACGATGAAATGGATTGAGTCATATATGGTACAGAGAAAACAATGTGTTAAAGTGCACAACAGTAAATCTGCAACCTCTAAAAACCCTCTTGGTGTACCTCAAGGTTCAATCTTGGGACCGTTATTATTCAGTCTGTACATTAATGATTTACCAAGTAGCTGTCCATCAAATGTAACTTGCCAGATGTATGCTGACGATGCAGTTGTGTATGTACATGCCAAAAACAAACATCAAGCTGCACAAGACCTATCAGCTGCTATGATTAATGTGTCAAACTGGTTGCAGTTTTCTGATCTACATCTTAATGTTTCAAAGACAGTCTGTATGTTTTTCTCCAAAAAGGCAAGTACTGATGGAGATCCTGATGTGTTTGTACATGGAGCAAAACTTAAAATTGTACATGAGTTTAAATATTTAGGAATCATGATCGATTCACAGCTCTGCTTCAAACAACAGGTGAAAAGAACAGTAAATGTAATAAAATTTAATCTGTCCAACTTTAGATATATTAGAAATAATTTAACTATTGATTCAGCCAAACTATACTTTAATGCAATGATTGTGCCATACATGACCTACTGTATAACAACTTGGTCACTGGCATGTAAGTCCACACTAAAGCCTGTTGAAATTGCTTATAAACAAGCCCTAAAAACTCTTGACAAAAAGCCCAGAATGTACCATCACTGTAGCATCCTGAAGAAATTTGATCTGCTGAGCTGGGAAAACGTAATAAAATATTCGGACTCGATTTTGGTTTACAAAATCTTCCGTGGACTAGCCCCACCTCCGTTAAAGGACTTCATAAAGAAAAACACAAATAGGTCGACAAGAGCAGCCTCCAGGGGTGATTGTATAATCCCGTTTAGGAAAAGTGTCTTTGGGCAGTCAGTATTTTCATATCGAGCGTCGCAGACCTGGAACGCGATACCATGCGTCATACGGGATCTGCCAACCATTACCTCATTTACCAAACATCTAAAAATATGGTTACTGCAAAATCAAAATTGCAATCATAATCTACATTAAAAATAACCCATGGTACTCTTTAATTGCTATTTTTTTACTTTATTGTTTGTTTTGTTTTTGTTTTTGTCTTTTGTTTTTACCTTGTTTGGGATGTGTTTACCTTGTGTTGGGACTAAAGATGGAAATTAGCTACTGGCTACAATCTTGCATATTACATGCAAATGTTTATTAATATGCACTGTCCCTAATAAAAATCAATTCAATTCTCTCAGAAGGAGAGCACCTGAATTCCCACCCCTCTGATTCCATGAGTGAATTAGCTGTTACCCCCCTTCAGACCACTGTCACCTAGGTGCAGAATGTGCATTAGATGCTGTAGGTCAGGTGCTGCCAAAGGCTACCGTTGGCCCTCTTCAGTAAAGATCAGCAGTAAAGATCTATATCACAACAATCGAGGGAACACTATGAAAACACATTATTTTTAGCCAAAGGCCCAGGTATGCAGGTCTCAAAGGAATGCACAAGACAGATTTGTTATCTCTGTAGACAATAAGGAGTAATTTCATTCATATTTTATTTTTCGATATGGTGGCTTTTCATTTTGCATTGTGTGCTGGCGTAATTGACAAGGTGAGAGCATGTTTTTGTCACTGTTGTGTGAATGTAGATGTAGATTCATAGTCCTTTATCTTTGAACTCCCCTTCCTAATTTCTGCCCTGGACCTCCTCCATTGACAGTGTGAGGCCGCACCCAGACTGGAGGAATGGCACCTCACATTCCACGGGTAATTTACGACCCAAAGGTATGAATATCGAATTCTCCAATTTTAAGTAATAGTTCCCTCATCCCCTCTCTTTCCTGAGCGCCCCCACCTCCCACAACCTCACCAACCAACCCCAACTCCAGTGCACACTCATTTCTCCCACTCTCCTGCCCATCAAGCTCCCTTTTTACCCTGTCCCATTCCATCTATATCCCCCCCTCTCTTTACAGTCTTTATCTGACACCTTTTTGTCTCCTTTTCATCTCTAAACTTTATCCACTCATCTGCCAACCAAATCCCCTTCACCTGTATCCACCTATACTTGCCAGGCTTTGACCCACAATTCTTTGCCAGCTTTCTCACCCACTACAATCAGTTTGAAAAAGGGTCTCGACCCTGTCCTCCACAGATGCTGCCTGACCTGCTGAGTTTATGTTTTGCTGTACTGTTTTATGTTCTATGTTGTAAAGTAGTGGAGGAGAAAGCATAACCAGGTTTGACAAGAGAATGGCACATTGTTTTGAAATTATATGTTATTAGTATTAGAGGTCACTCAGCCGAATTAAAAGTGTGGTAAGCAGGAAGCCATGAAAGTTTACGACCATTGAAATCAATGCAGGCACATTGTGGGTGTGGGGAAATAAGAGTAACACTGATATTCAGTGGTAGACAAAAATGCTGGAGAAACTCAGTCTGACTCACATCAGTCCGAAAAAGGGTTTTGGCCTGAAACGTTGCCTATTTCCTTCACTCCATAGATGCTGTTTAACCCGCTGAGTTTCTCCTGCATTTTTGTCTACCTTCGATATTTCAGCATCTGCAGTTCCTTCTTAAGCTGATATTCAGTGGCCTGGTTAGTACTGGTAATCAAAAGAGAATTTCTGTGCAAGGAGTGCAATGGCGTACTTTATACTGTACATCTAGGCAAAGCGGTAGAGTTGCTGCTTTACAGCGCCAGAGACCCGAGTTTGATCCTGACTACGGGTGCTGTCAGTATGGAATTTGTACGTTTTCCCCGTGACCTGCGTGGGTTTTTACCGGGCGCTACTGTTTCCTCTCACACTCCAAAGATTTACAGGTTTGTGGGCTAATTGGCTTGGTAAATATTGTAAATTGTCCCCAGTACGTAGAATAGTATTTAGTGTGCAGGGATCACTAGTCGGCACGGACACGGTGGGCCGAAGGGCCTGTTTCTGCTCTGTATCTCTAAACTAAACTAAAACAACTATTCTTTAAAAGGAAGCTTGGTAAACATATGCTAACATATATTATTTGTCGATTTGTATCAATATTCAATTCAATTCAATTCAACTTTATTGTCATTGCACAAATACGAGTATAGGTACAACGAAATGCAGTTTAGCGTCTGGTCATAGTCATAGTGCAAGATAGTAGAAGTAAAAATAAAAATACAAAATAAGCATACAAAAAAAAAAAAAATACTGGTTAACAATGTGTGGAATGTGGATGAATTAAAACTGGTACATAGGCAAATAACTGTATACAAATGGGAGAGTCTAAAGATAGCTAGCGACGGGACTCTGAGTTCAGCAGTGTAATGGTGTTGTTGAAAAAGCTGTTCCTCAGCCTGCTTGTGCGAGACCTGAGGCTCCTGTACCGCCTCCCTGATGGGAGGAGGGCAAATAGTCCATGGTTGGGGTGAGAGGGGTCCTTGATGATTTTCCCGGCCCATCTCAGACACCGTTTTCGGTGGAGGGCATCCATGGCAGGGAGCGGGGCACCGATGATGTGATGAGCGGTTTTCACCACCCGTTGCAGTGCCTTCCTGTCAGCTGCGGTGCAGCTGCTGTACCATACCGTGAAGCAGGTGGTCAGGATGCTTTTGATGGTGCAGCGGTAGAAGTTGGACATGATCTGGGGGGACAGGTGAGCTTTCTTGAGCCTCCTCAGGAAGTAAAGGCGCTGCTACTGCGCCTTTTTGATCAATTTGGTGGTATTGAGGGACCAGGACAGATCCTCTGAGATGTGTACCCCAAGGAATTTGTAGTTGGAGACGCGCTCCACCTCAGTCCCGTTTATGTGGATGGGGGTATGTCTGCCACCTCTGGTCTTCCTGAAGTCAACAATGATTTCCTTTGTCTACTTGGAGTTGAGTACGAGGTTATTGTTGGCACACCAGGCTGCCAGGTTCTGGACCTCCTCCCTATATGCTGATTCGTTGTTGTCTCTGATCAATCCTACCACCGTGGTGTCATCGGCAAATTTTATGATGGCGTTGGAGCCATACTTAGGTACGCAGTCATGGGTGAAGAGGGAGTAGAGGAGAGGGCTGAGCACACAGCCCTGTGGCACGCCAGTGTTCAGTGTTAGAGTGGAGGAGGTGAGGTCGTTGATCCTAGCAGACTGTGGTCTGTTGGTGAGGAAATCCAGTGTCCAATTGCAGAGGGAGGTGGTGATGCCAAGTCCGCTGAGTTTGGTGATCAAGCTAGCGGGGATGACAGTGTTAAAGGCGGAGCTGAAGTCGATGAACAACAACCTGATGTAGGAGTTGTTGTTGTCCAGGTGGGTCAGGGCAGATTGTAGGGCCGCAGATATGGCGTCCTCTGTAGACCTGTTGGTCCGGTAGGCAAACTGACGGGGGTCCAGTGTGGGGGGGAGGCTGGCTTTGAGGTGAGCCAAGATCAGCCGCTCAAAGCACTTTGCGATGACAGGGGTGAGTGCCACTGGGCGGAAATCGTTGAGACTCCCTGAAACTGACTGTTTGGGCACTGGCACAATGGTTGAGGTCTTGAGGCAAGTAGGGATGACACCCTGGGCCAGTGACAGATTGAAAATGTCAGTGAAGACCAGGGATAGTTGTCCAGCACATGCCCTGAGCACCCGCCCGGGGAGGCCATCGGGGCCGGCGGCTCTGTGTTCATTCACCTTGCTCAGTGCACCTTGTACAGCAGAGGTGGAGAGACTGAGGGGTTGTTCGTTCGGGGGTGGGGCAGCTTTGATGGCTGGTGTTTTGATGTCCCAGTCAAAACGAGCATAGAAGTAGTTTAGCTCGTCAGGAAGGGAGGCGAAGGAAGGGGGGGGGGGGGGTGTTAACTTTATGGTAGTCGGCAATGGACTTGATGCCCCTCTATTTGACTCAATTTGTGCCCCTTTACTAAAATTGCTCTCAACTTTTGCCTTATTGGTTAGTTTAGTGGTCTGAGAAACGACTACTGGAGTTTCCAACAGATCTTTATTCGAAAGTTCAATAACCAGCATACAGGCTTTTCAGACACGTCTGCCAACAATGGTGGTCAGCGCTGAACTAACGCGCGCAAGGGAAAAACCACGCAAAACCAGCAGCCCCTCCCGAGTCACGTGACCGCGGCTTCCGAACGCCGGATTCGATATCGGCATGCGCTAGCAGGTGCCGCTACATGCCCCCCCCCCCCAGAATCCGCAGTATGGAAACGCACGGGTAAACGGATGGTACGACTGGAACGTGTAACAAAGGGGACCGGAGAAATGCGACCGGAGGTAGCAGTTGCAGAGTGCGGCAAAGCAGCAGGTGGACATCCTCTACGCCGTGGGGTAGCCACTGTCACTGGGCTGTCCTCGTCAACATTTGCAGGCTTAAGGCGGCTCACGGAGACGAACTCCTCCTTACCACCCATGTCCAACGTGAACGTCGAGACACCAGTACTGAGCACCCTGTACGGACCCTCGTACACCCGCCTTAACGGTGAGCGATGAGCGTCTCTACGGAGAAAAACATAAGCAAAATCCCATAACATAGTAAGCACATGTACCGAAGACGAACCATGCCGGGAAGTGGGAACCGGGACCAAAGCGCGAGCCCGCTCGCGAAGATCCGTCAACAATTGTGAGGTAGAAATCTCTTGGTCCGGGGGGACAGGCAAGAAATCCCCGGGAACCCGCAAAACCGAGCCATAAACCAACTCGGCCGAGGAGGCTTTGAGGTCCTCCTTATGCGTGGTTCTGATGCGAAGGAGAACCCAAGGTAACTGGTCGACCCAATCGGGGCCGGTAAGTCGGGCTTTCAACGCTGACTTAAGGTGCCGATGGAACCGCTCGACCAACCCGTTGGACTCCGGGTGATAAGCGGTAGTCTGGTGCAGCTTTGCGCCGTACAGCTGCTCCATACCACATCACAATGAAGACGAACTGGGCCCCCTTATCGGTGGTAATATGTGAGGGGACCCCGAAACGAGCGATCCAATGGGATACCATGGCCCTCGCGCATGCATCAGCAAAGGTATCCGCCAGCGGGATTGCCTCCACCCACCTGGTAAACCTGTCTACGATAGTCAGTAAGTGAGTAGCCCCGTGCGAACAAGGCAAGGGACCTACCAGGTCGACATAGATTTGCAGGAACCTGCCGTCCGGGACGGTGAAACCTGGTGCACGTGTCTCTACATTTTGGAGGTCTGGCATGGAATGCAAAAACGAGCCCATGCAGCGACTTGCTTCCTTAACCCGTGCCAGATGAACTTCACCGCAACCAAGGCAGAGGTGGCGCGAATGAACGAGTGCGCTAGGCTGTGGATGGTGTCGAAAATCCGACGACGCCAAGAGACCAGGACAATAGGACGGGCTTTACCGGTGGAAATATCACAAAGGACTTGCACTCCGGTGGCGCCGCATGGCACTTCAATCAGCTTCAGTCCTGATTCAGCATTGCGATAAATCTCCATACCGGCGTCTGCCCGTTAGGCGGCTGCCAGCTCCTCATAATCAACGCCTAGACTAAGCACTGAAACTTCGGGCAGCGTTGGACGGGACAATGCATTGGCCACAACATTCAACTTACCTGCCACATGCCGAATGTCAGATGTGAATTCGGAAATGTAGGTAAGGTGCCGTTGCTGTCTGGCAGACCAAGGGTCAGATACCTTGGTCAAGGCGATCGTTAGCGGCTTGTGGTCTGTGAATGCAGTGAAAGCGCACCCCTGCAGGAAATAATGAAAATGGCGGGTCGCTAGGTAAAGTGCGAGGAGCTCCCTGTCAAAAGCGCTGTATTTAACTTCGGGGGATAGCAGTTGCCTGCTGAAAAATACCAGCGGCACCCAGTGATTACCTATATGCTGCTTGAGGATGGCGCCTACTGCGACATCGGAGGCGTCCATGGTGAGGGCCATTTGGGCTGATGCCCTAGGGTGTTCCAGCATAGTGGCGTTGGCCAATGTGGTCTTAGCCCCATCGAATGCCTTCTGTGCCTCTTTGGACCAGACCAGGTCCTTGGGCTTACCGGCCAGGCATTGGAACAATGGCCGCATGATGGCGGCTGCAGACGGGATGAATTGGTGGTAGAAGTTAACCATCCCGATAAACTCTTGCAGACCCTTGACCGATAGACGCTTGGGGAAACAACGAATAGCGTCGACTTTCTCGGGCAGTGGCTGCGCTCCGTGAGAGGTGATGCTATGACCTAACCAAGAGATGGAGTGCAGTCCGACCTGGCACTTCTCAGGGTTGATCACCAACCCGTGTTTGCGCAGTCGTTTGAAAAGTAGGCGGAGGTGTTTGACATACTCCACTTGCGAGCTGCTGGCTACCAGGATGTCATCCAGGTAGATGAAGATAAACGGCAAACCCTGGCCGACCTGATCCATTAGCCTTTGGAACGCCTGAGCAGCTTTCTTCAAGTCAAAAGGCATTCTTAGCCATTCAAAAAGGCCGAAAGGGGTAATGGTGGCCGTTTTAGGGACGTCGTCGGGGTGGACCGGGATTTGATTATACCTGCGGATAAGGTCGACCTTCAAGAAGATAGTTGCACCTTCCAGATGGGCCGAGAAATCATGGAAGTTCGGGACTGGATACCGGTCGGCTATAATTACTGCGTTCAAATGCCTGTAATCGCCACAAGGTCTCCATCCCCCGGACGCTTTGGGCACCATGTGTAACGGGGAAGCCCAAGGGCTATCCGACTGCCGGACAATCCCCATGTCCTCCATAAGTTGTAACTCGTCTCGTGCGATGCGCAGTTTCTCGGGCGGGATACGGTGCACACGGGAGTGTACCGGTGGTCCCTCAGTGGGAATGTGGTGGACCACGCCATGACGGGGCATGGCCCCGTCGAACCAGGGAGTGAGCAACCCTGGAAAGTCGGCGAGCAGGGCAGCGAAAGGTTGCTGGATCTCAGCTACCTCGACCAGTTGCTGTAGGGGCGTTGACGGGTTGCGCTGCTTGGCGGGGCGTGGGTCCGACACAGGGACCAGGCGACCACCTCGCACATCAACTAACAGGGAGAACGCGTGCAAGAAACCGGCCCCCAAGATCAGTTGGGCGACGATAAACTTCCACCTGTACTGGTGGGAGTCTAAATTTAGATTTGCGGTCTGCGTACCATAGGTGCGAATATCGCTCCCATTAACGGCTGAGAGAACAGGTCCCACCTTACCATCACGAATGTCTCGGGCACTTGGAGGCAGGATACTAGCATGGGCACCGGAGTCCACCAGGAAATGGTGGCCGAAAAGGTGATCGTGGACGAAGAGGCGTACGTTGGAGCCGATTGCGTTCGCCTCTATGGACGATTGGCCGGTACGTTTCCCGAAAACGAACAAGGGCTCCGACATCTTCGAGCTTCGGGCCCGTATCGTTGGTGGTAGTCGCACCATCTACGTTGATTGTAGACCACTGGCCGCGGCGGATTCTCTTGCTGGGCTGGGTCTTTTCTTCCTCCCGATGTCGGTTCGGCTGCACCCATTGTGTGACCAGGGGGCGGGCAAAAGCATAAATGTCCCGCCGTCTGTGCGCCCACAGTTCATCGGCTCTCTCCACGAGCCGCTGCGGTTCGCTGAAATCGGCTCCCGCTAGCATTAGCTGCACTTCGTCGGGCATCTGCTTTAAGAATGCCTATTCGAAAAGCAGGCATGGGCGGTGCCCGTCCATCAGGGCCAACATCTTTACCATGATCGTCGATGGCCTTCGGTCGCCGATACAGTCCATATGTAACAGCCTTGCCGCCCTGTCTCTACGGGTAAGACCGTAAACATGAAATAACAGGGCCTTCAACCCTTCGTACTTGCCGCTGGACGGAGGGTCTCTGATATAAGGCAACAGTCTCGAGGCACAGTCCTGTGGTAATGCTCCTACCACATGAAAATACATTATGTCATCGTTGTCGATGCGATGTAGATGAAACTGTGCCTCCCCATGGGCGAACCATACCTGAGGTTGATCAGGCCAAAAGGCTGGCAGTTTGAAGGCCGGTGAGCCCTGCCTCGTTCTGACCGATTCTGCGAGAACACTCTCTTTCTGCATAATTCTTCTTGTTTAACGATGGCTAGACAGGTCGGGGTCACCAATTTAGTGGTGTGAGAAACGACTACTGGAGTTTTCAACAGATCTTTATTCGAAAGTTCAATAACCAGCATACAGGCTTTTCAGACACGTCTGCCCACAACGGTGGTCAGCGCTGAACTAACGCGCGCAAGTGAAAAACCGCGCAAAACCAGCAGCCCCTCCCGAGTCACGTGACCGCAGGTTCGATATCTGCATGCGCTAGCAGGCGCCGCTACATTAGCATTTTATTATGGGCACAGGAGGACTACATAATTCAAACTTTAAAAAAGTCTCTTCCAATAAATGAGTTGAGTTTATCCAGCAGGAACAGAATCAAGCAGTAATGCAGAATGGAGAAATAACAGTTTGAATTGTTAAATCTTTTTGGGCAAGTCAGCAAACTATACTTCATCGCAATGGTGCGATATTAACCACACAGCATTCCTCAGGAGTTAGATGTCGCGGACTAATTGGGCCGAGGAGCTTGTTTCCATGCTGTGTCTCTAAACTAAAAGTAAAGTCAAATGCAGATGCTGCAAGTCTTGAGCAAAATATAAAGTACTGGAGTAACTCAACGGGTTAGGCAGCATTCGTATAGGGAATAGACAGGCAACCTGAATGATTGTAGTAGTGGAGAGAAAGCTGCAAAATAAATTGGGTCAGGACAAAGCCTGGCAAATGATAGTTGAATACAGGTGAGAGTAGTTTTGATTGTCTCCACCTAGATAATCAAAGCCCCTCCCCCCTCTTCACATGTATCCACCAAGAATCGAAGATAGACACAAAATGCTGGAGTAGCTTAGCGGGACAGGCACCATCTCTGGGGAAAAAAGGAATGGGTGATGTTTCTGGTCGAGACACTTCTTTAGACTGAGAGTCAGGGGAGGGGGAGATACAGAGATAAGGAAGTGTAAGATGTGAGAACGAGACATCAAAGGGGGTGGTCAAGGAACATGTCGAATAGATCATTGTTAGCTAAGCTAGGTACCAACAAAGCAAACAGAGATAAAATGTAATCAGGGACAGTCATGCTGGTTAGAGAACTGGGAAGGGAGAAGGATGGAGAGAGAGGGAAAGCAAGGGTTACTATCATGCTGGTTAGAGAACTGGGAAGGGGGAGGGATGGAGAGAGAGGGAATGCAAGGGTTACTTGAAGTTAGAGTAGTTAATAATCATACCACTGGGGTGTAAGCTGCCCAAGCGAAATATGAGGTGCTGTTCCTCCAATTTGCCCTGGGCCTCACTCTGACAATGGAGGAGGCCCAGAACAGAAAGGTCATTGTGGGAATGGGAGGGGAAGTTAAAGTACTTAGCAACAGGCAGATCTGGTAGGTTTAGGCAGACTGAGCGAAGGTGCTCAGCGAAACGATCGGCAAGCCTGGCTTTGTCATGCCACTAACTCTTTTCCTGCTCCTCCCCCCCCCCCCCCCCCCCCCCCCATTACAATCAGCCTGAAGAAAGGTCCCAACACAAACCTATCCCCATCCATTTGCTCCAAAGGTACTGCCTAACCTGCTGAGTTACTCCAGCACAAGAAGTTTATCCAGCATATGTGACACATTGCTGCAATATCATGTCTTTTGTTATTATGAGAAAGAAACGGCGACAACTGCTGAGATAAAGAGGCACATCTTGGGAAGCACAGTTAAGCACACAGGATATAATTTGATGAAGAAATAAGACCAATTCAGAAGTAGGATAAAATATAAGTGATGTTTGGAAGCAGAACAGGGTGCGAAACAGAAACCTATGGGAGATTGTAGCTAGCCTCTTGACCTGCAGGGACTCATCCTATCTGTCAACTGCTGTAACTGTCACCAGAGTGCTATTAAGCCATAGTGTGACTGGCCACATTTTCTCTCTTCGCCACCCTCGTCAGGCAATTAGCCTTGGTAACACACCAACAACAGCCAGCCTGAATTTGGCAAAGCCATGACACCAATTATGAAGAAGGATTTTCTAGGCACTCGAGTTATGAGAACATTAGTTGTGTTGTTGCATTAATGTCCCTGTAAAGCTACAAGAAGAAAAAAATGCCATTGTTCTGTTCCCCGTGCATGTAACAATGAAACACTTGACAAGGTATATGGGATCACCCGGAAAATTAATGTGTGCGATAGTCTGGAGCAACAGGGGCCGGAGATTTGGGAATGGAATTAGCAATAGGAGATCCAAAAATAAAATAAAAGTGAGGTGAAAATTAAAAGCAGTAAAATATAAATACTGATGGAGATTTCTGCCACAATGCAAAGCCTCAAGTAAAATATAAAGCCAATTCTGTCTTATTGATATATTTGTATCCTGATCTAACGAATATCAATTATTCAATATCTTCCATTCAAGCAGGTTCATCCCACCATCATTTAATTCCAACCACATTTTATGGCCACAATAACAAAGAGGCAATTGATCAGTGTGAACATTTATTTGTGGTTATTTGTTTTGTCCCCAGATTCCTCGTCATCAGTCTGTTTCAGCTCATTTTTTATAGCCAGTTGGACAGACAGATACAGTACATTTTAAAATTTTACACTGGTCCCTAAGAATAAGGCAGCGGTAATTTTATTCATAAAGCTATTTATAACCTTCCGATGTGAAGTAATAACCTGTGACTATAAATGTTTAAGCTCTTCCTTCATACACAGATGGTGTGCAACCAGAGGCATCAATTTATGCATGGAAATGTTTTGTTTTTTTTAGAATATTTCTGATGCACACTTCTCTGTGGAAAGAAGGGCTTTGCAATTACTCTAATGGGAAAACAGATTGCACAGCAGGTTCCTGGAAAATCTGGCCTACCATCTAAAAGTGTGGTTGAAAGTCTTGTACTGCCTTGAGTTCCTTTATGAATTAACTTTTAGAGAAGCAAATATTATTTTCAGCTTGCAAATCGGTAGTGGTACTGTCCCAACCGCTTACACATTCATTCATGTGAGTGCAATGTATCCACTGTATGTGTTGGCTCACTTAATAAACAATTCAGTTGTCAGTGTAGAAAATTGGTCAGTGCGCAATGGTGACCATGAGCTTCCACTTGCCTGTCATTTTTCATTCTCCATCCATCTCCCATCCTGGTCTCGCCCTGTTCAGCCACCAACGTCGTTGCAATGCTATCCAGTGTAACCTGAAGAACCTCTTCTTCCACATGGTCACATTGGAGCCTTCGGGATGGAACATTGTATCTGACATTTTCAGCTAGTCACCTTTTTTTTCTCACCATCCACAGATATACCTCAGTTTATTTTTTAGTTTAGTTTTGTTTAGAGGTACAGTGCAGAAACAGGCCCTTCGGCCCACAGAGTCCACGCCGACCAGCAATCAGCCTATACACTAGCACTATCCTACAAACTAAAGGTAATTTTAGTTATCTCTGGCACTGTAAGGCAGCAACACTACTGTTACGTTACCGTGCCGTCCCCTGTACCTGTACCTGTACCTTTCTGTTTCAGAGAACATATAAAACATGGCAGGAACAGGATCTTTGGCTCACAATGTCTCTGCCAAACATGATGCCAAGATCTTATTTGCCTGCACGTGGTTCATATCCCTCCACTCCCTCCATATCCATGTGCCTTTCTAAAAGCCTCTTAAACCCAACTCTTGCACCTGCCTCCACCACCATTCCTAGGAGCATGGTCCAAGTACCCACCATCCTCTATTTCTTTGTTCATCTGTTCACCTGCTCATTTCTTTTCAATTCTCTCCCTTGCTGTCTCTAATTACCAGTTTTTTAAAGTAAGTGCTACTGTAAAACCGTTGGTCCCGGTCTATCACACACATTCCTATTGTTCGCACTAGACCTCACTGTCCCTGCAACTTAAGACATGCTTGTTTTCTCGGTTTTCCAGTCTGATCAAAATGCTTTTTCTCTTCCGTCTAATGCGGCTTAACCTGCTGAATGCTGTAAGCATTTTCTTGTTTTGTTCTTTTGTATCCGAATGCTTTTCTTCTCACAGAAGACAGTCTGACAGTGACTAAAGAGAAAGCAAATAAATATGGAACTGAGCTCTTTCATGTGCTGCCTCATTCATCAATAACACAATATTGACTTTAATGAATGAATGATATCTTTATTTCGAACGATTAAAAAAAGAAGAAAAGAAAAGATGAAAATGAATAAATATTTTTTTTTTAATATATATACATATATATATACATAAATACATACACACATACATACATATACATGTACATATATACATACATACATACATATACACATATACACACATATACATATACATAACATATATGTACATACATAAATTAAAAAATCAAAAGCCAATTTTAACATAATACACATTAGACTCGTTCGAAAAGGGATAGGAAGAAGCCTATGATTGTCAAGTCCTACCCCCATTCTTCACCATTAACAAATGCAAAATTCAATAAAATAAACTAAACAGACAATTCAAATAAAACTACTCCAATCAAGCTATTAAGAAAAAAAGAACAAAAAAAGAAAAGAACAAAAAGAACAAGCACCATTAACATCTGTGAGATTTACATTCTCCTTCCTCATTACTGTACTTTTCAAAGATATATCTTTTGTACATTTTTTAAAATTGCATTATATTCATACTTTGTTTAATCGTTTCGTCAAGACCATTCCACAAAACCACCCCACAAATGGAAATACACATACTTTTTAAATTGGTCCGAGCATAATGCTGTTTCAAGTTTAGTTTCACTCTAAAGTTATAACCCCCCTCTCTGTCTTTGAACAGTTTTTGTATGTTTACAGGTAGCAATTTATTTTTTGCTTTATAAATTATTTGTGCTGTCCTAAATTCTACCAGATCCTTAATCTTTAAGGTGTGTAATTTTAAATACAGTATATTGGTGTGTTCATGATATCCTACATTGTTTACTATACGAATAGCTCTTTTTTGTAGTGTGCTTAGTGATTAAGAAGTTGAAACTTCCTTTGCACTCATCATTTTTTGGAGTTTTGTAAAGAAGACTCACCAGCCATGCAGGTGAGCTGAAAGGATTGTTCTGATACTATAATGGCCCACCATTAAATTAATTATTTTCTTGGAGTGTTGGAATAATTATGATCACATTTTTCCTGCTTATGCAATGCTTATGCCCTAAATATATTGATATATATATATATCATGTTACTGGAAACAAACCATCAAGGAACTAAACAAAGAGCTTTACCCAGAGGGTGGTGAATCTGTGGAATTTGTTGTCACATATGGTTGGGAAGGCCACTTCATTAGGTAATTTGGAACTGGAGATAGATAGGTTCTTGATCAGTAAGGATGGCAAAGGTTACACGCAGAAGGAAGGAGAATAGGGTTGAGCGGGAATAATAGATCAGCCATGATGGGCCGAATGAACTAATTCTGCTCCTATGTCTTATGAACTTATAAACTAAATATTGGTATTAACAAAATCATAAATGCAAAGTTTACAGCATAAGAAGAGGCCATTCAAAATCAATTTCATTGCCCACTCTTATGCCTCACATATATATTCCCAAACTAAATTTCTTATTTCTTCTTTTCATTAATTCTCTGCATCAGAAGGCAGTGGAGGGTGATTCTCTGGATGCTTTCAAGAGAGAGTTAGATAGGGGTCTTATAGATAGCGAGCCAAAAGATATGGGGAGAAAGCAGGAACGGGGTACTGATTGTGGATGATCAGTCATGATCACAGTGCTGGCTCGAAGGGCCAAATGGCCTACTCCTGCACCTATTGTCAATTGTCTATTAAGGATGTAATTAAATATGATCTTTGCTGGTTACTATATTCTACATACTGCCATGTTTTAAGGTGAGAGGTTATACGCAGAATGGTTGATTTCTCAATAGCGCTGCCAGATAAGGTGATGGAATCAGATACAATTACTGCATTAAAGAGGCATTTTGACTGCAATAGGCAAGGCATAGAATTATATAGTCATAATACAGGCGAATGGGATTAGTCCAGATGGGCAAAAAGGTTGGCATGGAACCAATGGGCCAAAGGACCAATTTCTTTGCTATACAAACCTATGAGTCTGTGGCTCTATCCACTAGCATATATATACATCTATCTTTCTATCTCTCCATCCTATCCCTCTGTCCCTCTATCTATCATCTATATTTTCTGTCTGTCTGTCTGTCTGTCTGTCTGTCTGTCTGTCTGTCTGTCTGTCTGTCTGTCTGTCTGTCTGTCTGTCTGTCTGTCTGTCTTTCTGACTGTCTGTCTGTCTGTCTGTCTGTCTGTCTGTCTGTCTGTCTGTCTGTCTTTCTGTCTGTCTGTCTGTCTGTCTGTCTGTCTGTCTGTCTGTCTGTCTGTCTCTATCTATCTATCTATCTATCTATCTATCTATCTATCTATCTATCTATCTATCTATCTATCTATCTATCTATCTATCTATCTATCTATCACAAAAACTCTAAGCTTGACCACTTCCGGTCTGCGTTGTACTTAAATTTGCGCAAAAACTGCACTGTATATCGCTAGGATTTTTTGCCACCTTACTCAGCGTCCTCCTCTGCTCCAAGCGCACCAAGTTTTGTTCCAATCGGTGGATTATTAGAAAGGTTATGAAGGTTTAAAAAATCGTGAGATTACCAGATTGGACTTCTCGCCTGTCAGTCACCATGAAGGTAACGTCCCTTCTGGGGGCAAGGAGAATAAAGCCCCAGCAGCCGGGCATGAGTCGGCAAGCCTGGAAGCTCGGAAGCCCAGAAGCAGGGAAGCCATGAATGAGGGTCGGTTCCAGAAGCCGTGAGTGACGATCGGGTCCAGAAGCCGTGAGTGAGAGTCGGGTCTGGAAGCCGTCAGTGTGAGTCGGGTCAAGAAGCCGTGAGTGAGTGAACCGTGGCTCCAGAAGACGTGAGTGAGTGAACTGCGGCTCCTGCAACCGTGAATGAGTGAACTGTGAGCCCACCAGCCGTGAGTGATTGAACTGTGAGCCCACCAGCCGTGAGTGAGTGAACTGTGAGCCCACCAGCCATGAGTGAGTGAACTGTGAGCCCACCAGCCGTGATTGACTGAACTGTGAGTCCACCAGCCTTGAGTGACTGTGAGTTCACCAACCGTGGTTGAGTGAACTGTGAGTCCACCAACCGTGGCTGAGTGAACTGTGAGTCCACCAGCCGTGAGTGAGTGAACTGTGAGCCCACCAGCCGTGAGTGAGTGAACTGTGAGCCCACAAGCCATGAGTGAGTGCACTGTGAGCCCACCAGCCATGATTGAGTGAAATGTGAGCCCACCAGCCATGACTGAGTGAACTGTGAGCCCACCAGCCGTGAGTGAGTGAAATGTGAGCCCAACAGCCATGAGTGAGTGAACTGTGAGCCCATCAGCTGTGAGTGAGTGAACTGTGAGCCCACCAGCAGTGAGTGACTGAACTGTGAGCCCATCAGCCGTGAGTGACTGAACTGTGAGTCCACCAGCCTTGAGTGACTGTGAGTTCACCAACCGTTGCTGAGTGAACTGTGAGTCCACTAGCCGTGGCTGAGTGAACTGTGAGTCCACCAGCTGTGGCTGAGTGAACTGTGAGCCCACCAGCCTTGGCTGAGTGAACTCTGAGTCCACCAGTCGTGGCTGAGTGAACTGTGAGCCCACCAGCCGTGAGTGAGTGAATTGTGAGCCCACCAGCCATGATTGAGTGAACTGTGAGCCCACCAGCTGTGAGTGAGTGAGTGAACTGTGAGCCCACCAGCCATGACTGAGTGAACTGTGAGCCCACCAGCCCTGAGTGAATGAACCGTGAGCCCATCAGCTGTGAGTGAGTGAGTGAACTGTGAGCCCACCAGCCATGAGTGAGTGAGTGTGAGTGAACTGTGAGCCCACCAGCCATGAGTGAGTGAACTGTGAGCCCACCAGTCGTGAGTGAACTGTGAGCCCACCAGCCGTGAGTGAGTGAACTGTGAGCTCACCAGCCGTGAGTGAGTGAACTGTGAGCCTACCAGCTGTGAGTGAGTGAACTGTGGGCCCACCAGCCATGAGTGAGAGAGTGAACTGTGAGCCTACCAGCCGTGAGTGAGCGTGAACTGTTAACCCACCTGATGTGAATGAGTGAGTGAGTGAGTGAACTGTGAGCCCACCAGCCATGAGTGAGTGAGTGTACTGTGAGCCCATCAGCCATGAGTGAGTGAACTGTGAGCTCACCAGCCGTGAGTGAGTAAATTGTGAGTCCACCAGCCGTGAGTGAGTGAATTGTGAGTCCACCAGCCGTGAGTGAGTGAATTGTGAGTCCACCAGCCATGAGTGAGTGAACTGTGAGTCCACAAGCCATGAGTGAGTGAACTGTGAGTCCACCAGCCGTGAGTGAGTGAACTGTGAGTCCACCAGCCGTGAGTGAGTAAACTGTGAGTCCACAACCCATGAGTGAGTGAACTGTGAGTCCAAAAATCTATTTGGCCCACAATGCCCCTACTAGCCCTCTGGAAACGGGTCTCTTTGGCCCACAACACCCATACTAGCCCTCCAGAAAGCCTCCCCCCACTGGCCACTGCCTGAAGCTGGCCCCCTCCCCTGGCTGCAGGACGCTACCCCCTCCCCCACCGGCTTTCAACAGCCCCACCTGAAGCCGTGCCCCTCCCCAGGCTGCAGGACACTCCCCCCACCGGCCCCCGACAGCCCCCGCCTGAAGTCAAACCCCTTCCCCAGCTGCAAAATGCAACAAGAGATGCAACAAGAGTTGCAACAAGAGATGCAACAAGAAAGAATGGACTGAATAAATCTCCTCTTTAATGTTTAAATTGTTGTTTCAGTTTATTTTGGTTTGTTGGGTTGTGTATGTGAGGGTTGTGTATGTGTGTGGGGGGGGGGGGGGGGGGGGGGGGGAGGGGGATAAGCTTGTTTTTGGTCTCTTCCTTCGGGGGGATGCAACCTTTCTTGTCGTATTCTCCGTCTCTGTCTGCGCTGAGGCCTAATGGCGAAGCTGGCGGCCTCCAACGGGGACTGACCTCGAGGCTCCGGAGGCAGAGCCAGGACTTAATTACCATCGCGAATCTGGCTGACTTCGGGGCTGTGGTGGCGTTGCGGCAGCGGCCCGAATTCGGGGCTGTTGCGGCGTAACGGTGGCCCGACTTTGGAGCTGTGGCGGTGTTCCAGCGGCGGCGACACGACTTCAGGGCTGTGGCGGCGTTCCGAATGCGGCGACACGACATCGGGCTGTGGCGGCGTTCCGGCGGCGGCGACCCGACTTCGGGGCCTCGGAGGCTCGGCCGCGGGCCCAGTGGATGATAGCGTCGGGAGCTCGCAGATCACAGGTAGGTGACCTGTTTTTCTGGGGCTCCCGCAACAGCAGCTTCGTGCGCTGGACTGGAGGGCGGCAGCTTCGGCAGCTTCGACCACCCCGGGCCACTGAGTTTGAACTGGCCCGTTTGCAGAGCTCGGATTCAGCCGTGGGACTTGCTTACCATCACCTGGCGGGGTCACAACATCGGAGGCCTGGATCGCCTCAGCGCAGAGGGAGAGCAAGGAGGGAAGAGACAAGGACTTTGGGACTTCTGCCTTCCATCACAGTAAGGAGGTGCATGGTGGACTCACTGTGGTGGATGTGTTGACTGCGTGTTTTGTTATTTTGTGTTGAGTGTGTGTTTTGTTATTTTATTCCATGTTATGACTGCAAGGTTAAACCATTTTGTTGTACTGTAAATGTGCAAGGACAATAAAGTTGAATTTAAACTAATCTAATCTAATCTAATATTTTAAGAGTTATTCACATTTTAAGCTTTAATAAATCCCTTTTCCACTTGCCGAGTCCGTCAGCTGCTCCTGCTCAGTAATAGCTGTGTGTTCTACGTCATAAAGGGAACCTAATGGGAGAGAATTCCTGCACCGGCGGAGGGCCACTAAGAATGTTTGGGGGGAAGGGGTTTGAGGGGGGGTGGAGTGAGTGTGTGGGGGGGGGGGGGAGGAAGGGGAAGAGGGGGGAATCAGGGGTGTCACAACGGGAACCCATCAGCCGCGCTTGCGTAATTGGGGGCTATGCGGGAGTGGTGGAAAATTGGAATTGGTGGAGAGGTGGAATATTCTGTTGGGGGACCAGGCCTCCCGTATGAGAATGGGACCCAACGAGTCCCACTTAGTCTAGTACTTAACTAAAACTCTCATCATGTCCACTTCCGGTTTGCGTTATTTTTACATTTGCGCAAAAATGGTACCCGATAGCGCTACGCCACCTAACTCGCCATTCTCGTGTGCTTCAAGTTTTGTTCAGATCGATGGAATATTATAAAAGTTATTAAGGTTTTTGGTCTACTCTCCCGACATTCGACAGGCCGGCAACGCCCCTTCCGGCATCCGCTGTCAATCACCAGCAGCGAGGAGAATAAAGCTGAAGGAGCGGAGTGAGCTGAGTGTGGAGAACGGGTGAGGTGACCACCACGATGAGCCGCTGAGGCCACCCGAGAGTAACCGCCGAGCCCGCCTGGGAGCCGCCGCTGCGTCCACATGGGAGCCGCTGCTGAGCCCGCCCGGGAGCCGCTGCTGAGCCCGCCCATGACCCGCTGAGTTACGCCTGTGCCGGGAGCCACTGAGTGGGGAGTGGCAGCGGGGGGCAGGTGGGGAATGGCAGCGATAGGCCCCGGCCACGGCAGCGGTAGTTCGCAGCAGCTGCAGGCCACGGCATGGGTAGGCAGCCATAGGCTGTGGTAGCAACAGGCCACGGCAGCGACAGGCTACGGCAGCGCAAGGCAGCAGCAGCAGTAGGCCACACCAGCAATAGGCCACGATTGCGGAAGCAGCAGGCCACAGTAGGGGTAGGCAGTGGTGGGCCAGGGCGGTGGAAGGGGTAGGCAGTGGCAGCATTAGGCCCACCCACCGCCCCCCAAAGGCTCCCGCTGCACCCCGCCTGAAGCTGTCCCCATTCCCAGCTGCAGTCCCTTCGGCCCACAACTCCTGTTTTACACCAAGAAAAATCCATTCGGCCCACAATATCCATACTAGCCCTCCGGAAAGCCCCCTCTCCTGGCAACAAGATGCTCCCCCCAGTCTGAAGCAGTTTCCATCCCCAGCTACAGGATGCTCCTGCCGGACCCTGCCCTGGCTAAAGGACATTCCCGCTGGCCTCCGCTAGAAGCCGTCCCCAGCTACATCCTAAACCCCCCCCCCCCCTCCCCGCCCCCGCCTAAAGCCGTCCTCCTCCCCCGGATACAGGACACTCCCCCCCCACCTGAAGCTATCCCCGTCCCGGGCTACAGGATGCCCGCACCAACCCCTGCCTGAAGTCGTCCCCATCTGCATCTACAGGACACTCCCCACCCACAGGCCCCCGCTTGAAGCTGTCCCATCCCCAGCTGCAGGACACTCCCCCCCCACCACCGGCCCTTGACTGAAGCTGTCCCCCTCCACCGGCTACAGGATGCACCCCCACACTCCCGCCGGCCACACGCCTGAAGCTGACACCCTCCCCCAGCTGCAGGATGCTTCCCCCACCGTTCCGCGCCTGAAGCCGTCCCCCTCCCCTGGCTGCAGGACGTCCCCCCCCACCACTGGCACATGACAGCCCCCACCTGAAGCTGTCCCTGGCTGCAGAAAGCTCCAGCCTGCCCCCACCTGCCCCCACCTGCAGGTCATTCCCTTCCCACACCAGCACCCGACAGCCCCCGCCTGAAGCTGTCAACCTTCCCTGGCTGCAGAACACTCCCCCCTCCCCCACCGCCCCTGACAGCTCCCCAACAGCCCCTTGCTGAAGCTGTACCCATGCCCCGGCAACAGACACATTCCCCCCCCTGAATCCGTCCGCAGCCCCAGCAGCAGGATGCTCCTTCCAGCCCCCGCCTGAAGCCGTCCCCCACCCCCTGGCTGCAGGATGCCCCCCCCCCCCACCGGCCCCCGCCTGTAGCTGGTGAGGAGCAGCAGCGGTAGGCCATGACAGCGACAGGCCACGGCAGCAGTAGGCCATGGCAGTGGTAGGCAACAGCAGCGGCGGGGGTAGGCAGTGGCAGCGGTAAGCCACGGCAGTGGTAGGCAAGGGTTGCGGCACGGGTAGGCCATGATGGAATCCGTTGGGGGGAACAGGCCTCCCATGTGACAATGGGACCCAACAGGTCCTATTTAGTCTTGTACATTTATAATTCCCTGCTTGGTCAATGTTCTTTCATGGGAAATAGAAAAAGAACTACATCTAATATCCCAAGTGTATCCTTACACATATATAGATTCTCATTATTTTTTAACTACTTAGTGAGCCGACACTGAAAAGCCTCCCCATTTCACCACCAGGTGGCGCCATCAGCGATGGCAACCTTGCCAACGGTCTCTGTTTTTTCGTAATTTTGGGGGTTTTTGTGTGTGTTTTAACAGTATGTGTTAATGTTCTAAGGTTCGTTTTATATGGGGGTGGGCGGGGGGGTGGGTGGGTTGGTGGAAACTTTCTTTCAACCTCTTACCTTGCCAAAGATGCAACTGTTTTCCGGATCATATCTGTGGTCGCTCTGCGGCCTAACGTCATGGAGCTGGAGGTCTTGCTCGAGACTGACTTTGAGCCTCACCGCTAGGCGATGGACTTACCATCAGAGCCTGCGAATCCTTGCCTGGGATCGACGTTCCAACTGCGGCTTGCGGATTTCAACATCGAGGAGCTCGCGGTCTCGGGTAGAGGCTGATGTCGGGAAGCTCCAGTCGCAGAAGGTTTCGATCAGTCCCGACCCGGGGTCGATCGCCCGGCGATGCGGGGCTAAGATTCCCCCCCCCCAATGCAGAAGCTTGATCGCCCCGACATGTAGGGCCCGCCCCCGGCTACGGGAGTCAAGATCGTCCCATCAACGGAAGGCTCGAGGCCCCGGACCGCGGGAGAACAAAGAAGGGAAGAGATTGAACTTTTTTTCTGCCTTCCATTACAGTGAGGAATGTGGAAGAGTCACTGTAGTGGATGTTTATGTTAAAATGTATTTTGTGTGTTTTGTTGCTTTTTATTGGTATGACTGTATGGTAAATCAAATTCCTTGCATGTTGCAAAACATACTTGGCTAATAAAGTAAATATGATTATGATTATGATTATTATTATGATTTTTAATGTCCTTTCTCCAGTGGTATTACCAAAATTACACAGAACAATCTAATTATTGCATGTACAAATAATAAATATATTACATAATATAAAATCAGCAACAGGCGCTGCGGTATATTGCTATTCCCCAACTGCACTGGTCAAGGTGGAGCCGGGCAGCTTTCCTGAACCATTGCGCTCTATGTGGTGAGGGAGGTCCCATTGGGCTCTCAGTGACGTGCCTCCAGGATTCTGACTCGACGCCCGGCAGCGATGTCAATGGGAAAATAACCCTTACATGGTTATAATACTTTGTTATAGCGGACACCTTTTCTCCCCGCATCCCCCATGATTTTTTATAACAAGGATTTACTGAACCTACAAAACAATAGCACCTAAAATACATATTACCATGCAGCAGATAGACCATTGCAGATAGATAAACTATGATGTTGCAGAAAAATTACTCACTGAAAGCTGCTTTTTACAAGTTTATGAAATTCAGCTATTTTAAGATTTTGGGTGCAATGTTAACTATAATGAAAACTTAGTTTGTGATTACTTGCAAGGTTATTTCATAGAGTATAGAAAGTTCATCAAAGCTATTTTTAAACAATACATCAGGCTTGACGGATTGTCTTGGGGGGTAAAAGCTGATTCAGTGCAAATTTTTTCTCAAGGCAATATATCTTAACATTTGAAGCAGTCCCAGCAGTTTCTGCAATCATTTTTTCTTATGTAAAATAAACAAAATGCAGCAATCTACCTATTTGAATTTGAAAGGTCTCATTGTATCTGAAACCCATTTTAAATATTTTTTAAAATATATTTAGAATAAAACTGCATTCAACATTCAGGATGAATACATGAGGAAATGCACAGGTGGACATTACCTGCTTTCCTTCAAAGTTAACAGAATACCCTATATTATGCTACACATGTAATGACTAAATAAATGCATTGTCACTATACGGTATGCCTCATTTCATGAGAAAGAAGATCTTTTAAATTCAGTGCTCTGACCTATAATTCCTATACTGAAAAAAAATTGAAGAAAAAAATCCCTGGCTGTCATTGATTATTTATACTTTCCTGATTTTTGGAAAGTGTAAAGAGCTTCAATAACGCACAGTTGTCTTTACTGCTTTTATTATTATTAACTCACATACAATACTGCACTAGCTGTACGTGGTCCGTCACACGAGCTAGAGAGGGATCAAGGGGTGGGGAGGTTACATTTATACTTGTGATATAGGGAGTGGTTAGTAGTGGTGAGGTCACTATGTTAAAGGAACATCTACATCCTTTCCCTTGGAAACAAACAATACAGTAGGGACATAGCGACCACGTCTCATGCGCTACGAGCAGGTAGGCAAACAGTTAAACAAGCAGAGGAGCATACAGCTAGGCAAAATCACCATAACGGACAGGCGGCTTAACCAGTCGACCGGACCGGGTCCGCAGCTCGCCATCTCCTCCCTCTGCAGGAAGAGCAGCAGCCGGAGCGGTGGAAGGAGCCGGGGAACCTGGAGGAGAAAGAGCCGGCGGAGGCTGAGGCGGGGAACTAGCGGTAGAATCGGGTGTACGGGCAGGCGAGCTAGGGGAAGCAGGCGGCGAGTGAGGCTGAGAGAGCTGGGAAGGCAGGGACCGAGTTTCGTGCAGGGGAGGGGAGAAGGGGACGGCAGGAGGCGGAGGAGGCTCGTTGACGGGACGGAGATGTTGGCGGGTCCGCCTGTAAATTGTGCCGTCGCGGTTGACAAGGTAGGAGCGCGGCGATCCAGCATCACCAACAACGGTGGCAAGCTTAGAGGGACCGGAGGGGGACTGCATCCGGACGACTTGGCCGGGGAACAGACGCGGAAGGGGGCGGCATGACTGGTCGTGGGAGCGCTTCTGCACTTCGTGCTTGTGAGCAATGCGCTCCTGGACAGCAGCAGGCTGGAGGGGAGAGGGCACGAGGGACCGCTGGGTCACAGGGAGCGGAGGTCTCGTAGTGCGAGACATCAGCCGTTTGGCTGGCGAGCCTAGGGTAGCGTCGCGGGAGATGTTACGGATATTAAGAAGGGCTAAGTAAAAATCGGATTCGGACAATCGACAATGTTCCAGCAAGTCCTTGGCACTGCAGACAGCGCGCTCCGCCAGGCCGTTACTCTGCGGGTACTCTGGACTGCTGGTGAAATGACGAAAGTTCCAGCTGGCAGCGAATCCCCGGAACTCGGCACTGGTGAACTGGCTGCCGTTGTCAGATTGGAGGGTCGCCGGGGAGCCGAAGGTAGCGAAGTGGTGGCGCAGCTTGCCAATGACGGCCGAAGAGGAGAGGGAGTGCAGCTGATCAACTTCGAACCAGCTGGAATAAGAGTCAACAAGGACCAGAAAGTGCTTGCCACGCCACTCGAAAATGTCAGTGGCTGGACCGACCTGTGCAGCGACGTCCTCTACAGTCCGCATAGGGTAGTGCGGTCGTTTGATCGCCAGGTTCAGGTCCTTGGGGTTGATACAAATGCGAATTTCACTTTTGTCCTTTTTAGCGGCAACGACCATGGTGGAGACCCACCGGGTGGGATCGCTCACCTCTTTGAGGATGCCCCAGGTGACCATGTCGCGCAGCGTTGATTCCACCTTGTCCTTCATGGCGAAGGAGACGCGGTGTGGCGGGCGGATCACAGGTTCGACATCGGGGTCGACGACAATCTTGTAGCAGCTGGGCAGCTTGCCCAGCTTATCGTCGAAACGGTCGGGGTATTCCAGCTGGGGGTCCATGAGGGTCCGCACCAGGTGGATGTCACGGTGGAAGGTGACCAGGCCGAGGTCTTGACATGCCTGGGCACCCAGCAAGGAAACGCTGTCAGAGTCTAGCAGATAGAAAGTGAGGGGCCGAGAGGCCTGCAGGATCTTGCAGTGCAGGGTTGCCTTTCCCACGGGAACGAGAAGCCCTCCCCCGTAAGCATGTAGGCGGGAGTTGTCAACAGTGACTTTCTCATCGGTTCTAATCTTTTTGAAAAGGCTTGTTGACATTACATTTGTAACTGCCCCCGTGTCTAGTTTCGCAGTGAAGGTCGAACCATTAACAGTAACTTTGACCGAAGGGTCTGCTATCAGGGCATGTGCATCTAAGATCGAAAAGATGCCCGCCTCCCCCTGGGAGGAACTAGTATCAGACAAAGGTAGTTCGTCGGGCTGGTGCTGGGATTCAAACTCGCTATCAGCCTGTGCAATGTTGTTTAACATTCTCCGTAGAGCGGGTACTGGCTTGCCCTTGGAGCGGCAAGCTGCAGAGAAATAGTTTAATTTCCTGCAAAAGTTGCATGTCTTTCCCAAAGCTGGGCACACATGAAACTGATGGGAGGAAAAGTTACAGTTTGGGCAACGCCGTGGGCTGGCGACGCCGGGTGCAGGAGAGACCTGTTGCCGTGGCGGGCCAGTGTTCCGCCGGCGGGCAGTAGCACTGGCAAAGTTAATGTCATGACCGGCAGGCGACGAAGCCGAGGCAACAGCCTCAGCCATGCGGGCGGCGTGTAGAGCCTCGTCTAAGGACAGGTCGGGCTTCCGCAGAAGTTCAGCCCTAAGCTTATAGTCTAAAAGGCCATATACAAGAATATCCCTGGTCACTTGGTCTGGTGTGAGAGCGTCCAGGCGACAACGTCTGGCCATGTGTCTCAACGCGGCGATGTAGTTATCAACGGACTCGTCAATGATCTGGCGCCGATTGAACATCTTATACCGTTCTAGAATACAGTTAGTGGGGATGTCGCACATCGCGGTGAATTTAGCCATAAGACATACCGGGTCTCGCGCATCTTCCCTTGCAGCATAGACAAACGACTCGGATCGTTCCAGGGCAGCGGGGCCGGCTATGTTGAGTAGTAGGGACGCCCGCATCTCGGTGGTGGCTGCGGGATGGGCAATCGTCACGTAGTGCTGAAAGTCGCGTCTAAAGACATCCCAACGGTGGGCAATGTCCGAGTCGAAGACAAGAGGATCAGGTTTGCGGCACGAGGTAGCCATAGCACGAGAGGTAGAGAAGGGTAGGTTACTGGGTCAAATAAAAAAAACAGGATAACAGGAGAACAGGAGGCGCAGAGTCACGATTGTGACACCATGTAAAGAGCTTCAATAACGCACAGTTGTCTTTACTGCTTTTATTATTATTAACTCACATACAATACTGCACTAGCTGTACGTGGTCCGTCACACGAGCTAGAGAGGGATCAAGGGGTGGGGAGGTTACATTTATACTTGTGATATAGGGAGTGGTTAGTAGTGGTGAGGTCACTATGTTAAAGGAACATCTACAGAAAGATTCATTGCAATGTGGCAGCACCAGTGGTTGAGCCTCTAGCTACACCAACCCTCAGCAGTCGGTCACGTGAGTGGGCAATGGCAGGGAGGAGTTATCATGGGATACAGGAATGTGTCCTGGGATATATAACGAACCCTGGGACAACTCTCTCTCTCTCTCTCTCTCTCTCTCTCTCTTACTTCGAGCTGACCAGTTCTCTTCTCTCTAGGGGTGAGTGTCCTTCCACCTCAACAGGGGCTCAGCTCGAGCCCACGAGGTAACAGCCTCGCAGCAGTAACAACAACTTTGTGTTAGAGGACCAAGTTGGTCCGACCAACGTGCTTGTGCAAAGAACCTATTATGTCTGAATAAAGTAACCCATTTGTTCACCACGTTTGGTGCCTCTACAGCAATTGTTTTATTCCTTCAATTCCACAAAATCATAAAATTATCGATCACATCTATACTTAACTAAAACTCTCATCTTGTTTAATATAAAACTAAAGGCTTACGTTCTTTAGCTAGAATTGATATCTATGGCAGACTTTGTTTTAACCACATAGACATCTCGAGAAACTGCATGCATTACTTGAGACAAAAAAAATCATCTTATAATTTTCTCTCCAATAATTAAACCAACTCCCAGGTATTGTTGTGAATTATGTTTCCTGCAACCAAATTAATGAACTGAACACAAACACTGGCTGGAGCAAGAAATTGTTTTTTTGATTAGAAGACATTCTCATTTTCAACGCATTTCTTTTTCAAATCCTACCTCGGGTAGAAGAGAAAATTATCTGTGAATGTTTACACCAGAGGGATTTCAAAGACCCCCTTGAGCTTTCATTAGGAATTGAAGGCACATAAATGGACTAAATTCGACAGCCTATTTTTAAGCCGGTTATTTAACTTAGACAATCAGTTCAGAGGAAGAGGACTGTAAAGAAATATCTTTCAATTCAATTGTGAAACCTCATGGATCAGGTTGAGTGGATTGTCCAAATGCAATTTCATTACTCAGGCACCAATTGTATAATAACTATTTCAATTATATAATAGGCTCAGATAAGTTAGTTTATAAGAGGCCTGGAGAAATCAAGTTTGCTCTCATGGGTATAAACTACAATTCCCTTACAAGCCAGATGTTAACTATTCTTAAGTGTTGCTCTTTATGTTTCTGCCCATGACCTTTCATACATGCTCAAAGAACGTTCCTCTTTAATCCTAGTCATGAGAGGCATAGATAGGGTAGACAATCAGAACAGTTTTCCCCAGGGTGGAAATATCAAGGACTGGAGGGTTTAAGGTGACTGGGCAAAGTTTAAAGGTGATAAGTTGGGGCTAGTTTTTTTACAGAGTGGTGGGTGTCTGGAACATGCTGCCAGTGTTTGTGGAGGAGGCAAATGTGATATTGGCATTTAATAGGCTTTCAGATAGGTATATGGATATGCAAGGAATGGAGGGATACAGATCACCTGCAGGCAGAGGAGATAAGTTTAACATGGCATCATATTCAGCATGTATATTGTGGGCCGAAAGGCCTATTTCTGTGCTTTACTGTTCTGTGTTCGATGTATCACGTGATGCTTGATATAATTATTGATATTTGCCATGAATGTCGATGCAGATGTCTATGACTCTGTGGCTCAGTTGTTATCTCTTGCAAATTTGAGCCAGGACTTTGAGTTCATGTCCTGCCCAAGGGATGGGAGCGCAAAAAATGTAAATGTAATGAGAAAGAGCAGCACTGTCAGTAGTTCAATAGTTCAATCGTGATTTATTTGTCACATATGCAACTGCACGGTGAAATTAATTTTGGTATATTACACATGCAGGTGTCGCCATTATTGGTGCCATCATTCAAACTGTAAAGTCCAGTCGGCCTGCCCGCTTGATGTACTGTAGCAGATCCCTCAAACCGACGTCCCTCTCCTCTCCTTGCCCGCCCATTTTTAAGTCCTGGGGGCTTCTCCAGCTAATTTGAATGCGTGTGGGCTTTAACCCAGTACACCCTCCTACCGGCCCACACCTAGCATCCGACATCTCCAACTCCATCCCGGTTACACCGTCTGACCACCCTTCAAGCAGGTTACGTTGTCCAATGAGACTTCGGGTGGGTTACACCGTCCGCCGAGTCTTCGGGCGGGTTACGTTGTCCTACGAGACTTTGGTTGGGTTTCGCCGACCGACGAGCCTTCAAGTGGTTTGTCGGGCCTAGACGAGGTTGTGGTGATACAAAGTGCTGGAGTAACTCGGCAGATCAGGCAGCATCTCTGGAGAATATGGGTAGGTGACGTTTTGGGTTGGAACCTTTCCCGAAACATCACCTATCCATGTTCTCCTGAGATGATGTCTGACACCTGAGTTACTCCAACAATTTTTGTAATTTTTAAAAAATAAACCAGCATCTGCTGTTCTTTGTTTCTGCTTATGTCGTGGTGATGTTTTGTTGGAAGACATTCTAAATTGAAGCAGTGTGTTCCTAGTTAATAGGTACATTTGCAGAATCCCAAAGAAGGATGGGAGAAATCTTTCCAGTGTCCCAAGTAAAATGGCCCTTGCTGAAAAGGAAACATGTTGTGGACACCATCACATTGCTGTCCATGTGAGATTGCATTGCATGCAGTATGTGTCGTGCTTCCTGTGTTACAGTAAAAAGAGTTCAAAACATATCTTAGGAATAAACTCTTCCTCTCTGTTATCAGATTTCTGAATGGGCTTCCCATGAGATGGGGTGTAGTCCTGATCTTCCAACCTACCTCATTGCGGACCCAGACATTTTTCTTTGGAATTGCAATGCTACAATACTGCAAAACTGTATTCTGTATCCTTTGCTCAACCTGTTGCACTTGTGTTTGGCTTGATTATATTCATGCATAGCATTGGCTGATTTAATTGGATAGCAATCAAACAAAAGCTTTTCACTGTACCTCAGTGCATGAGAATAATAAACCACTACCAATTCAATTGATTGCACAATTCTTTGAAACATCCCGGGTGCTCTATAAATTAAAATCTTTCTTCGATGTATTGAAATGATATTGCCTCTCAGCAAATCTCTAGACTTTGGCACAGGATCCATCTCAATGATTTTTCTGCTAATTTGCCTGCTTATTCCTCAGTACCATTGCAAAGAGATTTGAGCATCCTGGAGAGTTTGGCTAATTTCTCTCCTCTATAGATATAGTTTTCTGTCCTTCCACTGCTTCAGCTGACCTCGTGTAATTAAAAATGTCCTTATCGGACAGTAAGCTCCAGTAACTCCACAAGGCAAATCCAAGCTAAGACAAAATAAAAAAATTAACAAGCCTCAAATGAAACAAGGGAGCTGCAGTATGTTCCACCCCAGAGCCGCGGGTATGTCAAATAGATTGCCAGCAATAGCAAAGTAATGCTGTGTTGATTAACTAAACCTCAATACATTTCTGGTTAGAAACAGTATCTCATGTTGAGGAGATGCATACAACCAAAGATAATCAAAGTATCATTCAAATATATAGTTTTTCCACAGAAATGCCATCCATGGAATCAACAAGGGGGCAGATTTGAATAATAGAAAATGAGAATAGATTAATATTTAGAAATGTTCCTGATTGCCTTCAGAGGTCAGAGATAATTTTTGACAAAATACTCCCAGAGGATATTAACTAAGCGGGTTAGAGTTGATGCTAGACCAATTTTACATAATCCATGGAGGCAGAAGCTTGATAGGTTGAATTACTTTCCTTATCCATGTTTCCACATGTCCCAAGATGAGCTGACTATGAAAAAGCCACTGATCAGAATGTGAGGACACAAATGTATTTGTTCTCAATGTATCATTTGCCCACACAGAGCAAAACTAACTACAATAGCAAAATTAACTTATTTTCAGGAAAAGGGATGGAATTCATTTGGCCAAAAATAATAATGCTCAATACATGCACTGAAAACATAGCTTGGCCACCCATGAACTACCTCTCTCTTATGTTTTAGGCCAGTGGTTCTCAACCTTTTTTCAGTGATGTACCCCCTGTGAAATATTTTTTCAGCCAAGTACCCCCTAACCAGTGCAAAAATATAGGCCTACATATATGTAGGCCTATATTTTAAAATCTCACGTACCCCCTGGAGTGCCTTCACGTACCCCCAGGGGTATGTGTATCCCCATTTGAGAACCACTGTTTTAGGCAATAGAGAAAGTGATAGTGTTTATTCCATGATTAGCCATAATAAACAGTTCAGGTATCATTAGAGGAGGCTTTCATTGAGAGACTAGCAATTTATTCTGAAGAAGGGTCTCGACTCGAAACGTCGCCTATTTCCTTCGCTCCATAGATGCTGCCTCACCCACTGAGTTTCTCCAGCATTTTTGCTACCATTCATTTTCCAGCATCTGCGGTTCCTTCTTAAGCAATTTAGTTTAGTTTAGTTTAGAGATACAGAGCGGAAACAGGCCCTTCGGCGCACCGAGTCTGCGCCGACCAGCGATCCCCGCACATCAACACCATCCTACACACACTAGGGACAATTTACAATTATACCAAGCCAATCAACCTAATAAATGGTACATCTTTGGACTGTGTGAGGAAACCGGAGATCCAGGAGAAAACCCACACAGGTCATGGGGAGAAGGTACAAACTCCGTACCGACAGCAATCATAGTCAGAATCAAACCAGGGTCTCTGGTGCTGTGAGGCAATCAGAGCAACTCTACAATTGCGCCACTGTGCCGCCCTCCATCTTCATTGAATAAAATAAGGTACATTTCACATACTGTAAGGTACATTAGTAAATACACAAGCAAAGTTGTATGTAGAAACAAAGAACTGCAGATGCAGGTTAATACGCAAAAGAACACAGAGTACTGGAGTAACTCAGCAGGTCAGGCAGCATCTCTGCAGAACATGAATTGGTGACGTTTCAGGACGAGAAACTGTATGATTGTTTAAAATGTAAAAGATTAGGTGTAAACTAGTACATGGAAAAGTAGCATTCAAACAAAAAAGTGGAGGTGTATTTAATGGCCTCAAACTTCAATAATTTTGTTCAATTAAACATGCATGATTTGCATTTAAATTGAACCTGTTGAACTTTTGAAGAATAAGATAGTACGAAGGTACTGCAATGAGATCAGAAATACTAACCCAGCATTGGTATACTGTAAATACGCTTCCATCCTCACTTTATCTGCTCTGGCTACGACAATAAAGCCCATTTGCTATTCATAATTGACCCGGAGTTGTGTTGAAAAGAAAACTTTGCCTTTATAGTAAAACAGTGGCAGGGAATTACTTTGAAACTCAGCTGCTATTAAATGTTTCTGGATCCCAGCGGTTTTACTGCACTGCTGTGGCAGGTGTTCCTTAACTATCCTCTAATTGCTCAATTTCTGAATCCTAATCTTAAAATAAAATAATTCAAATGACACTGTGACATATTGTCATCCTCCAGAAAAGGTCCCATCGTATATCGCTTAATGCAATGGCAAGTCATATGTTATACACTTGAACATTAGAAAAAAGTCATCTAGCATGCAAGGGAAGTATATATGAATGTGATTCAAGATTACTTTTTTATCTGTTGCACCACAGAGCACGAGATACAAAAGGGGAAGCTCGGTACTTTTTTTGTACAATGTACCAAGTGTAAGAAAGTGAGGCACATCACTAACCAGTTTCTCTAGTAATTTGAAACAGAATTTCTAATTTTGAACAGCAGGTATCAGAGTGAATTATGAATTGAAAATATTGCAATTATAGAACTGCAGTATTTCCAATTCATAACTCATTGGGACATTATTTTTGGAGACATTTTAATTCTACTGGAAATTAGCAAGAAAACATCTGTAGGCACTTTAAGAAAAGCAATCTGTACTTCAATTTATGCCATGAAGTTACCAAAAGATTTCACTTGCAGGGCAACAGCAACTTTAACTGTCCCTTACTATCGCTTTCTTCCCTTACTAAGCAGAGGTCTATCAATAAATGAACTCAACTCATAACTCATAAGCCTTCACAGACCTGTAGAGAACTACACTACCTTCTGTGTCAGAAAATTCTCCTTCATTCAGTCTCAAATAGTCAACCCCTTATTTTGACACTGTGAACCATGTTTCTAGAGTCCCCAGTCTGAGGAAACACCCTCCCTATATTCATCTTGTTAAGAAGAACTTATTCTCCTCAATTCTAGAGCCCTAGTTTATTCAATCAATCCTACAGTGCAAACCTACCATCCTTGGAATTTGTACAACAAGTCTTTGCTGTACTCTGTCTCTGTCAAGGACATCCTTTCTTAGATAGACACAAAATGCTGGAGTAACTCAGCGGGACAGGCAGCATCTCTGGAGAGAAGGAATGGGTGATGTTTCGGGGTGAGATCCTTCTTCAGACTGAGATGCTGCCTGTCCCGCTGAGTTACTCCTGCATTTTGTGTCTATCTCCAGTTTAAACCAGCATCTGCAGTTCCTTCCTCCACATTCTTTTATAGGTATGGATACCAAAATTGGACACAATCCTCCAGGTGTGGCCTCACCAAGTCCCTATACAACTCCAGTAAATCATCTTTATTTCTGCACACAAACCTTTTCATTATAAAAAAAACAACATTGGATTGGATTGGATTGGATTCCTTTATTGTCATTCAGACCTTTCGGTCTGAACGAAATTTCGTTGCCTGCAGTCATACATATAATAATAAATAACAAAACATACAATAAACCCAAATTAACATCCACCACAGTGAGTTCACCAGACACCTCCTCACTGTGATGGAGGCAAAAGTCTTAAAGTCTCTGTCTCTTCCCTCCTTGTTCTCCCTCTGCGCTGAGGCGATCCAGACTTCCGTTGTTGTGACCCCGCTGGATGATGGTGAGTAAGTCCCGCGGCTCAACCGAGCTCCGCGAACCTGCCGGTTCAAGCTCCGTGGCCCGGGGTGGTCGAAGCTGCTGAAGCTGCCGCCCTCCAGTCCAACGGACGCAGCTGTAGTTGCGGGAGCTCCAGAAAAACAGGTCACCAACCTGTGACCTGCGAGCTCCCGACGATGTCGTCCACTGGGCCCGCGGCCGAGCCCCGAATTCAGGTCGCCGCCGCCGGAACGCCACCTCAGCCCCGTAGCCCAGAAACCCCGAAGCCGGGCCACCGCTACCGGAATGCCGGAACGCCGCCTCAGCTCCGAATTCGGCCAGCCTAGCGTTGGTAAGTCCTGGCTGGCTCTGCCTCTGGAGCCTCAAGGTCAGTCGCAGTTGGAGGCCGCCAGCTCCACCATTAAGCCTCAGCACAGACGGAGGCAGAGAAGGGGGATACGACAAGAAGAGTCGCATTCCCCCAAAGGAAGAGACAAAAAAACATGTTTCACCCCCCCCCCCCCACACACACACATATACACAACCTAATAAACTAAAATGTAACTAAAACAAGACAACAACAAAGAAAACAACAAAAAAAGTAAAAACAGACGGACTGCAGGCGAGCCGCAGCTGTTAACAGCGCCGCCACTTCTGGAAAACCATTGGTCTTGTGTAGGAAGGAACTGCAGATGCTGGATTAAACCAAAGATAGATGCAAAATGCAGGAGTAACTAAGTGGAACATGCAGCATCTCTGGAGAGAAGGAATGGGAGACATTTCAGTTTGAAACCCTTCTTCAGACCGAAACATTACCCATTCCTTCTCTCCAGAGATGCTGACTGTCTGGCTGAGTTAAGGGACTGTCTCTCTTGGGCGTCATTTGTGCGTCATTTATGCGACAATCCTAAAAATTGTTTGGCGCATTGTGACGTGCGTGTGATGTGCGGCGTGGTGGCCTATGCAGTGATGCGCGGTAACGCGCGGCGCCCTAGGATTTTGAAATGCTCAAAATCCTCATGCGCCACCTGCGTGACGTATCCCTTGCACACGCTGATGTACTAATGTCATACGCTTACGTACTGACAGCGTACATGTAGCGCTTGGTGACGCATGGTTATGCACATTGACGCACAAACATTGCAAATGCTAATTTATTATGCACGCGTAGTTTTGACAATTTTTCACTGGGAAAATCCTTGCCATGGCGATCGGACTAAGTACGAGTGACATCGCAAATGGCTCCCAAAAGAAGCAGGACCTTCAAGAGCACTTGGAGCGCGACTGTCGTACTGCTAAATGATTTTGAAGCAACAGTCACTACCGGCCTGTCGAGTAAATGACGCGCAAATGACGTCCAAGTGGGACAGGCCCTTTACTTCAGCATTTTGTGTTTATACCATTGGTCTTCCTGGTTGCATGCTGAACCTGAATGTGGACTTTCAATGATTTATGTATGAGGCCACCTGGGATCCTTTGAACAACAATATTATCCCAATCTCCAGTCAAAATAATCAGCTTTTCTGTTTTGCACACAAAAGTGGATAACTTTCACAAGTTGCACAATATGTTACTCACTCACTATATATCCCTGTGGCCTCTTATCACCCCACTTTCCATTTACAAGGTAATCTGGTTTTGTATCATCAGCAAATCTGAAAATATGGCATTAAAATATTCTATATGGATTTTGCACACCTGCCATTCTGAAGGTATGGTTATTTCCAATCTCAGTTTTGTGTCGGATCACCATTTCTTAATCCATAAGATATTTCAGGATTACAGAGCCTTTAGGAACCCTGTTGTTTCTGGGATCTCTTCAGGTAATATTGTCCTTCCGCAGTTAACATGTGTGACCTTCCTTGTAGATTTTTCAAGTTGGAACCTCAGGTTTAGGTTCATACAGGATTGATCTCAGGATACCCATCTATAATTATTGAGCCAAGGTTTATCACCTGACTTGATGGTGATGTTAGAATAAAATACTTCTGAGACTAGATTGTGGGCTAGTCCAGTTCTGCTAATGGACCACACTGCTAATGGACCACACTGCTTTTTGATAAGCTGATAAAACAATTCTGAATCTGCTTCATTTTATGGGGTGAAAGTATGGGGGGTGTTATTGTGACAGCAAAGCTTCTTTTACACGAGAATTGCTTGGTGGCTGCCCCATTAATATTCCCATAGAAGATACATTTCTTGCAGCAATAGTGCTTAGGTGATCTACTTTAATAACACCTCTATCTCCACCCCTTTCCATCTATGGCAGAGACTGCTCTCTCCACAACTCCTTGGTTTACTCATCCCTTCCCACCCAAACCACCCCCTCCCTGAGTATGTTCCCCAGCAACCACAGGAGATGTAACACCAGTCCCTTTACCCTCATACTCGCCTCTATCCAGGAACCCCAGCAGTCCTTTCAGGTAAGCAAGAGGTTTGCATGAACCTCGTCTAACATCTACTGCATCTGGTGTTCTCAATGTGGCCCTCTGTACATTGGCGAGATCACGCGTAGACTCGGTGACCATTTCGCTGAACATTTGTGCTCGGTCTACCAAGGCCAACTAGATCTCTCGATTTTAACTTTTTTAATTCCCCTGCCCATTCCCATACTCTCCATTGCCAGAGTGAGGCTATACACAAGCTGCAGGAACAACACTCCCTGTTATGCTCGGCTAGCTTGCAGTATGAACGGTGTGAACAATAAATTCTCCAATTTTAGGCAACCTCTAACTATTCCCCCCCACAACCTCACCATTTCCCCCCACACCCCACTTTCTCCCCTCTTGTCTCCTCCCTTGTGCCTCACTTGGACTCACACCTATTTATTGCCTCCACCCTCCCCTCCTACTTCTGTCCCTGTGGCTTCACAATACACAACTCTTCAATCTTGTCTCACACCTTGTCCTTTTAGCTCTGGCCTTCATTTCAACCACCAGCCTATCAAAAAAAACCTGTTTCCACCTATGACAAAGGACAAAGGACATTTATTGTCACATACACCTATTGGTGCAGTGGAATTTGATCTGTAATGCTCTGTCCTGCCTCTCCCCTCTTCCAGCTAACTACCCTGCAGTAGTTTATGAAGGTGGCTCACCACCATCTTCTCTGGGGTAATCACGATTGTGTAATAAATGTCAGCCCTGCCCCTGATTTCCACAATTAATAAATTGAACAAATCACCAGAGAAATAATGGTTCTTAGTAGGATTCTTAGTGGTGTGTGAATGTCCAACTGTGACTAGACATTGTCTGTAATACAGCTGTGAAGCTGTAAGTAGCAACTTTGTTCTTGATAAGATAAGCATCTTTTCAGATGAGCATATTCAGATAGGCATCTTTTAAAATTTATTTTTGCACAATCAGTTGAAGTAAATGTCAACCAGGTTTCCCTGCACTCAGTTATGGGAATGGGACCATCATAGCTTTTCCTTTGAACTTCACAAATAAAGTGAAGAGAGTGTGTCATGTTTGTCAAGTTGGATATTCAGGTCTCTGTTTAATATGTGCAAAATAAGCATGGTATCATCAGATATCTCGGCCAGCACATTCACTTCTACAAATTGAAGATAAACGGTAATATAAAATATTATTAACGTATTAACTTTGATTTTAAAAATCCTTCCAGTGTTATCTTCAAAACTAAAAAGATCCTGGAAACTATTGGCATTTATCATAATTCCATTGTGCTAACTCTAAAAGGAATAATAAGTTGCTGTGATGACAACGCATTTTATTTAAATCTCACAAACTTCCAATTGACAGCAAAATTTCATGAAATTAATAATGGTACTGAACTTTGCAGCTGCATTTATGACAGATCGTATCATTCTGTCATATTGAATTTTACTGACTAAGCTTAAAACCTAAAATGCTAACCAGATTAAATCTATTTTCACTGTGTTGGCTGATGGAAATGAAAACATAAAAACATAAACAACTTATTTTTTGCACAATATGTTGCACATAAGTTTGAAAAGATCAAAGTAAGTGGCTTATTAAAGCTTGCTGCAGTGGTTCAAATTTCCTTTTAACACAGAGCAGGAAAATCCAACAAAAGACAACTTGACTGAACACAAAAATCCTGAGGCGTGTATTCATGCATGAGCTCTTGACGAGTTTGGCCAGTCCTGTCCATGCTGTTACAGAGCTTTTTGGCTTTATCGAGCCTGACTAGTTGGGGAGATGATCAGGGAATTGGGAGGGGCTGTTTGGTGAGCTAATGGGAATTGTCTTTGAGGGGAATTGGGGAAAATCAGCAGGGAAGACAATAGGAGAGGTGATGATAGTGCTTGAGGCCATCAACAGCTTGTAGGGGTGGACATAACTACCGATAAAAGAAGATCCAACTTGCAATCAGACAGATCCCTCCGATCTCCCATCAGGGGCCCAGCTATGGCCACACCTCATTGAATCAGACTGAGGCAAGTTTCAACTTCTCAGTTAAGACCACCTTCAGTTTGTGAGACCAGTGGAAAATATGTTCTGAGTAGGTACAGAGCAATTTTTCCCACAACATTGAACCATAGAAACATAGAAACATAGAAAATAGGTGCAGGAGTAGGCCATTCGGCCCTTCGAGCCTGCACCGCCATTCAATATGATCATGGCTGATCATCCAACTCAGTATCCCGTACCTGCCTTCTCGCCATACCCCCTGATCGCTTTAGCCACAAGGGCCACATCTAACTCCCTCTTAAATATAGCCAATGAACTGGCCTCAACTACCTTCTGTGGCAGAGAGTTCCAGAGGTTCACCACTCTCTGTGTGAAAAATGTTTTTCTCATCTCGGTCCTAAAGGATTTCCCATCTATCCTTAAGCTGTGACCCTTTGTCCTGGACTTCCCCAACATCGGGAACAATCTTCCTGAATCTAGCCTGTCCAACCCCTTAAGAATTTTGTAAGTTTCTATAAGATCCCCCCTCAATCTCCTAAATTCTAGCGAGTACAAGCCGAGTCTATCCAGTCTTTCTTCATATGAAAGTCCTGACATCCCAGGAATCAGTCTAGTGAACCTTCTCTGCACTCCCTCTATGGCAATAATGTCCTTCATCAGATTTGGTGACCAAAACTGTACGCTATACTCCAGGTGTGGTCTCACCAAGACCCTGTACAACTGCAGTAGAACCTCCCTGCTATACTCAAATCCTTTTGCTATGAATGCTAAAATACCATTCGCTTTCTTCACTGCCTGCTGCACCTGCATGCCTACTTTCAATGACTGGAGTACCATGACACCCAGGTCTCGTTGCATTTCCCCTTTTCCTAATCGGCCACCATTTAGATAATAGTCTGCTTCCTGTATTTGCCACCAAAGTGGATAACCTCACATTGATCCACATTATACTGCATTTGCCATGCATTTACCCACTCACCCAGCCTATCCAAGTCACCTTGCAGCCTCCTAGCATCCTCCTCACAGCTAACACTGCCCCCCAGCTTAGTGTCAAATGAGTTCTCCATTAATATCACTGCACACGCTATACTCTGAGCATTTGACTGTCACATTCAAGAAGATCCTGAAGTGTTGCAAATGGTCAACTTACGCACAAGCGCGCCAGTACCTTACGTGCGTGTGTGCCGTTACCCTTGCAGGCCAGAAACGTCATGGGCATGCACGTGAGCAGTAAATAGGTAGTACTGTCCAACTGGTGGATGGCGGGCTGGCCTAGAGACAGTTTATTTAGCAAGGTGCTATTTTATGTACTGTAAGTTGCTGAGATATAACAATGGCTGACATTGTTTAGTAAACTAGTGTTTAAATACTTTCTATGTTGTCGTTATTGCTCTGCGCAATATAAAACAGATCCCAAGTATGCTTCATTTAAAATTTTGACAAAGTTTCAAAGCATACAAAATATTGTACTGTGCAATATAATTTCCAGACACAAACGCTGTCTCTCCAAGGATAATGGATAACCACCTGATAATTTCCAGCATTTTGGGGGTTTTTTAGATTCAGATTTGAGTGCAGGGACTGTACAATTTGGTGTTAGTAAAGAGACTTCAGTCAAACTGATATATAATACATGGGTGACCTTGTGTGTGTACGAGGTGTGTACTTTGGTATTCAGTGATGTATATCACAGCTATATGCAACCACTGGGATTGTCAGTGTTGTTCCAGTAGCTCATACCATCTAAAGTCCACTCACATTTTGTTCCCAAATCACCATCTGCTTGACGTCACAAAACAATTTTTGTTCCAATTATCTCTTTTGTCCTTTCCTCTCCTGATGGCAGGAGATAAATAAAACTGACAAACACTTGCAATACAAATGTTGACATACTTTGGGAAAATGTTGTGGTTTAGTATTTTATCAATGCCTGTAAAATGCACTAAACAATGCAATGTAATAGGCCCAAATTCTATGTTAACACTCAAGAACTCATCACTGAGAAAATCATTGGAACACCAGACCTTAAGATGTATATGCTATTGAACTGATCTCACACGGTCAAAGTGTTTTTTTGTTCAGTAAGTACCAGTGGCCACCATTTGGCAGTACAAATCCTGGACAATATTTCCCAGGGAACAGACATTAAGAATGATAGAAGAACTACAATTCTTGTTAACTAAACACTGGCTTGGATAAGAATTTAACATTTTTCCTGGGGAGTTAACAGTAATAAGTATAAGATGATGGTTGGAAAGGCTCTAAAAAACTGCACTCAGCTCTAAGAGATACACTCCAGAAGGATAAATGACTCTGGACATGAGTGCAATGTAGATTGACGAGAATCATACTGGGCATAATAGGGTCAATTTAAGCATTATTTGTAGCAACAAACATATCTCTTCAAGCATGAGATGACTCTTCAAGCATTATTGTGTGGACGTCCCACAGGTACTTCAGAAGATGGACACAAAATGCTGGAGGCACTCAGCAGGTCAGGCAGCATCTCTGGAGAAAAGGAATAGGTGACATTTCAGATTGAGACCATTCTTCAGACTGATTCAGGGGAGAGGTATAAAAAGTGACAGAACAAGTCAGAGCTAGTGCTGATTTCAGAAGGTTCCAAATAAGAGATTGTTAACAAAAAAATTGAGAGGATGGACTTTTATGCCCCCAGTTGGCTTGTTATACACCTCCCCCCCTCCCTCCCCCCCTCCCGCCTCCATTATTGTCCTCCTTGAAATACGTTAAGAGGCAAAGACTAAAGATGCCACCTGTTGGCTCGAGTAGTAGATTAGTTAGAAGGTAAAGACTGAGGATAACTGATGCAGTGTGGTGGGTGTAGGGAACGAGTTGCCAGAGGAGGTAGTTGAGGCAGGTACTATCACAATGTTTAAGAAACATTTAGACAGGTACATGGGTAGGATATGTTTAAAGGAATATGGGTCAAACGCAGGCAGGTGGGACTAGTGTAGATGGGGCATGTTGGCCGGTGTGGGCAAGTTGGGCCAAAGGGCCTGTTTCCATGCTGTAAGACTATGACTATGAAACATACTTAAATGAGCAAGATAACTTGGATCACTTAGAGAATCCCAACATGAATACTGAACCTAATGTTGAAATGAGGTTGTTACACAACAAATATTGTGTATGAAAGTTTCAATGGAAAATTTTAAGTGAATGATTTCTTTGTGACAGTATGCTGTGTCAACACCTCTAACAAGTAAAAAAAATGTTTTACAAACTTTTACAATTTGTAACATTACAGAAAGATTACTACAGTTTAATAAAAAAGATTAAATAAATTAGTCAGTCAGGTCCTTACGGAGCTTAAGCAGCTTAGAGGATATCGATCTGCAATAGCCACCCTCAGCACAGAATAAAATGCATAGCACCAATTTTTGTTTACAAAAGAGCATGGCCAAATTATGACCACTTTGCAATGTGGTAACATAGATCAAATTAATTCCTATGTGTTAAGAAGCTGGAAACCTAGGATAATTAACAATAAATGTACAGATTGTTGCTTAAACTGCTTCTGGAGTTTATCTGGAGCTTTGTATTAGCTCTAGTCCCACATATCTGGACATATTGGCTTTTGGTTTCTCCATCAAAGCTGTACCAGAATGTTTTCAAGATTAAATGGTTAAAATATAAGGACAGGTTTCACAGATTCCCTTTAATGTAAAAGATCAAAGGATGCTCTGATTAAGTGATTAAAATTGATAGTGGAAAATATGAACTATTATTCCTCGAAGCAAAATTAAGACTTTACCTATTTTGCGAGATGAATATCAGAAATATTGCTACTAATTTTAAGGTTAGGGAACATAGACTTTCTGTTCATTGCGGTAATTTGCAAAGCTTAATTGACATTTGGCTTCAAAATGTGTTAAAATATCACAGTTTTCTGCGACTTTTAGTTTAGTTTAGAGATACAGCTTGGAAACAGCCTCTCAGTCCATCGAGCCCATCTGACCATCGATCACCTGTATACTAGTCCTATGTTATCTCACTTTGGCATCCTACAAATAAGGGGCAATTTTCAGATGCCAATTAACATACAAACTTGCACATCTTTGGGATGTGGGAGAAAATTGGAGCACACGAAGAAAACCCATGTGGTCATAGAGAGAACAAACACACCCTGCATGGATAGCACCCGTAGTCAGGATTGAACCTGTGTCTCTGGCGCTATGAGGCAGCAGCACTGCTGCTGCACCACTGTGCCGCCCTTTGTGAGAATCAAGTGTATTTTTTTTCATATTTCATATTTCTCACAGCAAGAAAGGAGACCATTTGGCCCATCGAGTACAGGATAGCTTGCAGGGCATTCCTGTCAATTCAGTTTCCTACTTTTTTCCCTGCAATTTATTTTCCAAATGCCCTTAATAATCTGCTTTCATCCTTCATCAATGATCAGGCAGTGTGAGAGGTGGTCGGTGTCGTTGCTTTGCTGCTGGAACATATTCAAACAGGTTCCCTAAAGCCTCTTAGATGCCACATATCTGAAACGCCACCACAACCCCTGGTAATGCGTTCCAGGCACCCATCACCCTTTGTTTAAAAAATATGCCCCATATATCTCCTTTAAGATTTGTCCCTCTCACCTTAAAGCAAAGCCCTCTCGTCTTTGATGTTTCCATCCTGGGAAAAAGGTACAAGTAAGCAAGCAAGCAAACAAGTTTATTTCAGCATTTCAGCAACAAGGCAATTCAAAGTGCTTTACACAAAGCATTAAAAAGCAATCAAAAGCAATTAAAAATAGCCATTAAAAATAATAGAAAATAAAAACGCCAAAATAGAATGACAAGTGTAAAATACAAAATTAAAAGTTGCAGTGGAGTGAAAGAAATTAATTATTATTTAATTTAATTAAAAGCAGCGCCAAACAGAAAAGTTTTCAGCACCGATTTAAAAGAACTGAGAGTTGGAACAGACCTGCATTTTTCTGGAAGTATGTTGCATATGTGGTGCATAAAAACTGAATGCTACTTCTCCATGGTTAGTTCTGACTCTGGGGACAGCAAGCAGACCTGTCCCAGACGGTACCCAGACATGGCGTCGAAGGATAAGAAGCCGAAGCGAAGAAATGGAAGCCAAATAACCGAATGGAAACGACGGCGAAAAGCCAAATAACCAAAAGAATGCAACGCCGAAAAGCCAATTAACTGTACGGACGCAACACCGAAAAGCCAAATAACGAGCATGACATCGCCGTGGGTCGGGACTTGGCAATGATTGATCCAGACCCCCGCATTCATTACATCATATGCCTACTATGTTCTGTTGTGCTGAAGCAAAGAAAGAATATATTTTCACCCTTGACACCCACACCAGGTGATTCTCCCCCCCCCTCCCCCCCCAACCCCGGCCGCGGGGAAAGACTAGCCGGGGCGCTGGCAGCCATAGTAAATCATTTTTAAAACAAGGTGGGGGGGGGACACAAATTCCCTGGCGGGCTGATGACAAATGTGTATGACAACGAACAATTTTATCTCCTCCCTCTCCCCCCGCCGCCACATATTTTCCTTCTGTTCAGACTCAGTCTTCAGGTCTGAAGAATGGTTTCGACCCGAAACATCACCCATTCCTTCTCTCCAGAGATGCTGCCTGTTCTGCTGAGTTACTCCAACTTTTTGTGTCCAACTTTGGTCAAAACCAACATCTGTATTTCCTTCCCACACAACTCACACCAAACTAATTGTGCATGTTGGCTTGCTGAATAAGACATGGTCAGAAGAAAGGGGAGGTTATATATATATACTGCCTCTTTTATGCATATTCTGGAAAAGGATTAAACATGCGGCAAATATGTTATTGCTACCTTTGTGTCGAGGAAGGGGGAAAGTTGCAGTTGCATAATTTGCAATTTCCATTTCATTCTTTTCCACTCTAGTGCGATGTGGGCTGATCGCTACCGCGTCGCTCGGTTATCTTTCACTCGTGCTCATGAAATTGATTTCAAGATGCTCAGATGATCTTCTAATGCGGTCATTGTTCCGAGCGCCAAATCCCTTCAGCTGTACCAGCAACTGAAGCTATGGTTGGATTAGGCATTGGCATTTTGTTTTTATGTAGAGGGGTAATAGAGGTAAGATATGTGATTTGAGAGTAATGTATCGTCTGCGGGGGAAAAAAAGTACAACTTACTCGACACCGCTGCTAAAATGGTGCTGTTAAATGTGCAAAGTTCAAAAAAACAAATGAACTGCAAATAAATTGAAAAAAATACAGATTATCTGGAGTTTTGTTTGTGGGATCTTGGTGTGTGCGTTACACAGGCAACCAGATGGTATTACTGTGTTTAAACAGTAAATAAAATGTGCTTCTTGCTGTCAATAGGGGGGCAGTGAGAGGAGATCAAATTATTTGTTGTCATGCACACTTGTCATCGATCCGCCAAGGAATTTGTGCCCCCCCCCCCCCATGTTATAAAAGCAATTTACTATGGCTGCCATTGCCCCATGGCCGACGGGGTGGGGGGTGAATCACCCGGTGTGGGAGTCGGGGTTTCAATCACCCCATGTGTGGGTCGGGGTCCAGGGATTGGGGGGGGGGTGAATCTCCCTGGTGTGGGGGTCGGGTTCCAGTGGCGGTGTTGCGGTCAGTGACTCTGGGTGGGCAGAGGGACCAGATTATCCCCAACTCTGCTGCAGTTGACGGGAACGTTGCTGGCTTTTCGTCCCTGTGTGTCTGCTGCCCGGAGCCACGATCCCGCTCCACCCGGCCTCGTGTGTGCGTGCGCTGCCAACACACAGCCCATCACAGTACGACTGCATAGGGGAGACGAGGTGGTGGGCGGCCGTGGCTGGACAGCGTGACCCCGGGGGGAGAGTGGGGGCTGTCCTGAGGGATGCACTCCTTTGGCTGCTTATGCCTTGGTGCTCGGATTCAGTGCCCAGTCACCCTCCAGCCCCGGGTGGTCTTGTGTGGGAACATGACCCCCACCCTCTCGTCTACTCCGGCCAGTGATGTGATGGACGCAGGGGTCTACACCAATTACTGACAAGTTTTGCTCCCCCCCGGCGATGTCATGTCCATTATATGGCTTTTCGGCGCAGCTTCCGTTCGGTTAGTTGGCTTTTCCGCGTTGCGCCCTTTCGGTTAGTTGGCTTTTACACGTCCCGCTTTTTCGGTTATTTGGCTTTTCGGTGTTGCGTCCGTTCTGTTAGTTGGCTTTTTGGCGTTGCGCCCTTTGGGATATTTGGCTTTTCGCCGTCGTTTCCGTTCGGTTATTTGGCTTCCACATCTTCGCTTCGGCATCTTGTCCGTCGATGCCACGTCCGCACATGGTCCCAGACAACGTCAGAGGCCTGGATGGTTCATAATGTAGCAGAAGATCAGAAATATATTTTGGCCCTAGACCATTCTGTGCTCTATAAACAAACAGTAATATTTTGAAATCAATTATTTGACAGACTGGAAGCCAGTGTAAAGATCTCAAAACTGGAGTGATGTGAACCACTTTCTTGGTCTTAGAGAGGACTCGAGCAGCAGCGTTCTGAATCATAATATTATATATTTCACATAATATTATATACTTCTATCAGATCTCCCCTCAGCTTCTGATGTTTCAGAGTAAACAATTCAAGTTTGGTTCCAGACTTCTTGACCCTTGAAGGAAGTTTCTAATACATTTTCATTTTTCATTGAAACTGAATCAAAGTTATGAACACCTTTTGTGCCATTTCCTAGGCAATAGAATCAAGGCAGTTAAAAACGTTTGAAGAACAAATTAGTCCTTTGAGCTCGTACTGCTATTCATTTCAAACGTGGCTGACTAGCACATTTCCATTTGCTTTGGTTTCCTAAAATCTTAAGTTACAGATCATTTGATCTTTTTGCTCATTATTACATCAGATGCATCTGACTGTGGGGGTGTTACAACGGGCGAATTTATTGCCATGTTCCATTTGATTCTCCCCTGTAAAGGTTCAATTAATTCATAAAGACCAACCACAACTCCACAGATAGTGTAGGCAATTGTATTACAAGAATTGATGAAAAACATGTGTGTTTATACTTTGCAGTAGCTGGACAGAGGAAATCCACAATATATCAGTGTTAAACACATAGAAACATAAACATAGAAAAATAGGTGCAGGAGTAGGATTTTCAGCCCTTCAAGCCAGCACCGCCATTCAATATGATCACGATCTACTAGAAGAACCCAGCGGATCAGACAGCATCTGTGGTGGGAAATGGACAAACCACATTTCGGGTTGGTAACTGAAGAAAGGTCCGACTGAAGAAGGTTCAGTCTGAAGAAGGGTCCTGACTGAAAACATCCACTGTCCATTTCCCTCCACAGATGCTGCCTAACCCATTTAGTTCCTTCAGAAGATTCCAGCATCTGCAGTCTCTGGCGTCAGTGTTTTTTGATTTATATCAAAAAAAAATTTAATATATATTTTTTTATGGAACTAACAAACACTTTAGTTTTTACACGGTTGGGAGATTTCTCCATTGACAAAAACTGATACATGCTCCTTTTTTAAACTGTAGAAAATGTCTTCCTGGATGAGTTACATAATCATATGATTACTGGGAATTACTGTACTTTGTGTCCATCAGTCAGGGCACTTAGGAATCTATATCCTAACATCAGCCAGAACAAAACTGAACAATGCCATCCAAAACCAGACAGGGCAGCCAAAAGAATCCAGTAGGAAATTTGTCAAATGCCTTTAAATGTGCAATTTCTTGGAATATAAATGATCCCTTCTCGAATTGACCAGAAAGAGAAAAATCCGGCAGATAGCTGGCCAAATTCCTGGTGCTGGATGGAAAGATGCTCAGAAGATAGAAATCTGGTGAGGGGAAGCAGACTGTATCTCTGGGGATTCTCATGATCAGCTACCATAAATTATGTGGAAAAGACAACTAAACCCTGGAAAGTACAATGCATGCTGATTCCCAAGGTTGCTGCAGCTCTTTGCCAATTAACATTAGATGATCAGGAAAAGCTCGAGGGGAATGTATACATATGGTGCAGAATCCCAGAGGAACCAGGTTTTATCCCATTCTCCAGCTTCCTTGGCGATGAATGATCTGCTTTCTGCCCAATGTAGCCGCTGGAATTCAGAGCTTCTATTCACAGCGGGAAACAATGAAAATGATGTTTAATGCAAAACAAGCTGATCTGATTCAGTTTCATTGCTCATTCCTAATTACTTTGCTACTATTTCAATGCAATATTGTTATCATGGTGTACAATCATAGCCAGACACAAACAGCTTTTTGTAGGATATATTAAATATGATCATTATCAAATTGTTATGCTTGTCAGACCAACTAAGCCCTCATACACATTTGTATTAATTATCAAATCCAAAATGAAGCTGTTGACACAGTCTGTTAATTATTCAAATGGGAAAAGCATACAATAGAATAGTGTTATCTTGCAGATGATTGAGACTAAATAATGGGAGCTTATGATTAAATGAAGTAAGACACAATAAATTATTTAAAAATATCGTCTGGCCAATAAATATGACTGGTTCTGATAATTCCTTAGTTGCCAGTTAGTGGAGCTATTGAAATTGTTTTTATTAGTTAGATTGTTTTCATGATTGAATCATCATTAACCTCACGTAAGGGAGAAAGGAGAAATTCATTTTCAGTGTTTTCCCTTCATGATGCAGAGAATTGCTGAGTAGATTCACCTCACCCCATCTGTATTTCACGATTATTCTTCACTCTTCGCCCCTGTTCACCATTCACTCTCACACCCTCACTCTCAGCTGGTGGTTGCTCTTCTTGGTAATTCTATTTGAAGTTAGCATGCAGCAATTTTAAACTTTACAAATGGGATTCTCATTGTTATGTGCATAAATTAAAGAACATTTTCATTGTTATGTTTATAAATTAAACAACATCTATATTACTAAAAGTCTGATCTTGACCATTTCCTGTTGTTCTGTATATTGATTTTAGAAAAAACGCTGCCACTTACGGCTGTGATTTTTGGCCATCTTACTCAGTCCCCCTCCGCTGTGCAGGACAAGAAGATTTTTCCCATCGATGAAAAATAAAAGAGTTATTAGTGTTTAAAAAATGTTGAAATTCTCTCTCCTGAAGGCCACGCCCCTTCTGGATGGACTGTTGAGTCGGAAGTGCTGAGTGCCTCAGTCAGTCTCTGCAAGATGGGGAGAGCGAGAGGGTCACGTCTCTCATTCTGAGCTGTGAATAACACTGAATACATGTCTACTAAACTGTGAGTGTGGTTTTACTGACCTTGAGTTCCCTCAATGTGGTTTGAAAATGAAGTTGGTTTGAAATAAAAGCACAGCAAATGGTGGTTGGTGGTGGTTGGTTTGAAGTAAAAGCACAGCAAATGGTGGTTGGTGGTGGTTGGTTTGAAGTAAAAGCACAGCAAATGGTGGTTGGTGGTGGTTGCTTTGAAATAAAAGCTCAGTAAATGCTTGTTGGTGGCGGTTGGTTTGAAATAAAAGCATAGCAAATGGTTGTTGGTGGCGGTTGGTTTGAAATAAAACCACAGCAAATGGTGGTTGGTGGTGGTTGGTTTGAAATGGCAAATGATTAAAAGACTAAACTTAATAACTTCCTGTTTGCACTGTATATTGATTTTAGATAAAACGCTACCACTTACGGCTGTGATTTTTGGCCATCTTACTAAGTCCCCCTCCGCTCATCAGGTGCAGAGGATTCTTCCCAGCAATGAAAAATAAAAGTGGTATTAGTGTTTAAAAAATGTTGAGAATCTCTATCCTGTCAATCACGCCATGAAGGCCGGTGGGAGGGGGAGGGATTATAAAACCCGGAAGTGCAGGTGTGGCTCAGTCTCTGCAAGATGGGGGAGGGAGAGGTCACGACTCTGTCTGAGCTGTGAATCAACTGAACACACTGAATGTCTACTGAACTGTGAGTGTGGTTTTATGTGGTGTTTTGTGTGGTTTTATGGTGGTTTCACCCTGCTAGAAATGGTATGAAGCTGCATTTGAATGTGGTGGCCATGCACCCTGCATGAAATGGCATGAAACTGCACTTGAATTTGGTGGCCTTGCACCCTCCTTGAAATGGCATGAAACTGCACTTGCATTTGGTAGCCTTGCACACTGCTTGAAGTGGCATGAGACTGCACTTGAATTTGGTGGCCTTGCACCCTGCTTGAGTGGCATGAAACTGCACTTGAATTTGGTGGCCTTGCACCCTGCTTGATGTGGCATGAAACTGCACTTGAATTCATTGGCCTTGCACCCTGCTTGAAGTGATCGGAAACTACACTTTAATTCGGTGGCCTTGCACCCTGCTTGAACTGGTAGGAAACTGCACTTGAATTTGGTGGCCTTTCACCCTGCTTGAAGTGGTAGGAAACTGCACCTGAATTTGGTGGCCTTGCACCCTGCTTGAAAAGGTAGGAAACTGCATTTGAATTTGGTGGCCTTGCACCCTGCTTGAAATGGAATTTCAAGGAATAGCCGTGTCAACTGCTAGTCCACCAGCCATGAGTGAGCTGCCAGCACATCAGGCTTGAGTGACTGAGCTGCCACCCCAAGAATTCATTTGGCCCACAATGTCCATACTATCCCTCTGGAAATCAGTCCCTTCAGCCCACAACACCCATACAATTGCCCCCCCCCCCTCCCCCCCCCGGGATACTGGCGTAGTCATACGAGAACTGCTGCGATCATCTTGGTTCGCTCACCGGCAGGATATGTTCTCTATTGAGCCTTTAAATTCCTCCTTCAGAATGGACTAAATATTTATTTGGCTCCAGGCAAGTTTCTGCCACTACGCCTATGTGGTCATGTCCTTTCTGTGTTTATAGGCGGACCGTTTGTCTGGGAAACTAAGGCATGAGGGGGCAGCTGGTCCGGTCGTAATATGTTTTTTGAACTTGCCGTTTGTGTTGTAATTGGCCTCGATCACGAAACCGGGGATTTTGGCAGTTGCTTAGCTACTGGAAGAGTAGTGCGGGTTTGTCTGGACATCAAGCGCTGTGCAGGTGAACCTAGCACTGTGTCCCGTGAAGTTGAGAAGGTCCATGAAAACATCAGACCCCGACCTTTTAGATTTTTCCGCTGACCTTTCGGCTGCTGGTGATATGTTTGAAATCCCAGCGTTGGGCATGGTCTTTGTAGCTTTGGCTTGTAAATTGTCCTGCATTGTCTGACATGAGGGAGAGAGGGTCCCGTGGACTGAGAAGTGTCTTGCCAGTTTCTGAATATCTGCCGCCGATGAGTTTGGGTTTGAGGCGTGGGTTTGAATCCCACTTCTGACACCATATAAACATGTGTAATTACTCAGGATCCATTTGTAGAAGTTGTTTATTATAGCAAATCAATTTCAAACCAAGTCCACTAAAACCAGGTGCTGGCTGTCATTCCAATCGGAAATGTCAGTCGCCAGGGTTGTCCACGGTAGAACAGAGACCGGGTGATGCAGAAGCGGTTCCTTCTGCTGGTGCGGTGCTAGACTATTACATAGCACACACGACTGCGTCCTCTGGCGCACATAGTCTGACATGGCAAGCAGGAAGAACATGCTCTTGGCCTGTTGCACTGTTGCCTTGGAACCAGGATGCCCTCTGTGAATGGCCTGAAAGTACTCTTGTTGCAATGAAGCTGGGACCACTGCTTCATGGCCCTTCTTAATAACTCCATTCTCGATTACCAGTTCATCCCTGACGGGAAAGTATGGCTGCACTGAAAGTGGGTGTTGCTTATTAGGCCTCTACGTTTAATAATAGATGCAAATACCTGTAGGGTGTTGCTTCTTCCATGTGGGCACTCAACTTCTCATACCTCGAGGAGTAACTGTGGTCAATCATCATGCCATCAAATGTCTCCTTCTTGGCTGCATATCTATCGTCGGTGTTCCTGGGTGCACGGGACAGGGTGTCTGCCAGGTACGTCCTTCCCACATTTGTAGGTTAGGGTGATGTCGTACTTCTGAAGCAGCAGCATCATCCGTTGCAGCCAGGCCGGTGAAGAGTGTATCGGTTTATTCAGGATGGAAACCAGTTTAGTCCGTTTAGCTTGTCACAGCTTTACCAAAGATATAGTCATTGAACTTAACACAGGCGAATACTACAGCTAGTAACTCCTTCTCGATCTGCGCGTACCGCGTCTCTGTGTACGTCATGGTCTGTGAGGCATAAGCAATCAGCTGATCTTCTTGGAAGCATGCCGCGCCGAGGCCCTACTGGGAGGCATCGCACGTCAGAGTGATAAGCTTGTTGACATCGAAGTGCGCCAGAGTGGGTGGGCACGACATCTGTTGTTTTAAAGTGTCAAAAACTCGCTGTTGCTGTTCGTGCCACATCCAAACAGTGTCCTTGTGAGTGAGCTGGTGTAGCGGGGCTGAGATCTCGCTGGAATGAACTTGCCCAGGTAGTTCACATGCCTAAAAATTTTTGCAGACCGGCAACATCGGTCGGCACTGCCATTTCACTGATGGCTGCTATCTTTGCAGGATCAGCTTTGAGGCTGTTGTTGGTGAAAACATGACCAACATAGTTAACTTGGTTGACTCGAAACCTGCATTTACTGGGGTAAATTGGAGGCGTGGGTTTGAATCCCACTTCTGACACCATATAAACATTGTTATTACTCAGGATCCATTTGTAGAAGTTGTTTATTATAGTAAACACACAGAGGTCCAATACATAGGTGCTGTAAGCTAAAGCTCAGCAAAGAATCTAACTAGAGGTTGGACTAACAGACTAGATAATATGAAACATTCAACCAGATGACTGTTTGAGCACACAGCGGCATGCAGTAAAACATGACATGGATCAGGTCAACAAATACTGACTGATCTACACCGCCCACACTCCCCTCCTCCCCACAACCTCCCCCCCCCCACCCACACACTCCTCCCCCCACAACCCCCTGCCCACACCCCCCCCCCCCACCCACACCCCCCCCCCCCCCACAAACCCCCCCACACACACACCACCTCCCCCACAACCTCACCTGCTCCCACATCCCTCACATCCGCACCAATCACCCCCACAACCCCCCCGCTCCCACACACCTCCCCCCCCCCCGCCCCGACAACCCCCCCACAGACTCACCCCTCCCCCCAACCCACACACCCCTCCGCCACCACAACCCCAGTTCAGTTCAGTTCAGTTTAGAGATACAATATGGAAACAGACTTTTCGGCCCACCAAGTCTATGCCGACCACTATCCCCACACACTAACACTATCCCATGCACACTAGGGACAATTTACAAATATACCAAGCCAATTAACCTACAATCCTATACGTCTTTGGAATGTGGGAGGAAACCAAAGATCTCGGGGAAAACATGCAGTCACGGGGAGAATGTACAAACTCCATACAGACCCGTAGTCAGGATCGTACCCGGGTCTCTGGCACTATAAGCGCTGTAAGGCAGCAACTCTACTGCTCTGCCACCGTGCCACCCTATTGTGCCACTGTGCCATCCTATTATATCTATCACATTCTACAATAGATGTTTCCATGCACTGAATGTAACACTTCAATCACTGAATCACTGTTCCAAATACTTCAATGACTTGCCACAGCATCTCTACACTTCCTGAGTTGCTTCTGCCTCCACAGAAATTGGGCCTCCACGTGAAAGCATTCCCTTTGAGGATTGCTGCTCTGCCAGAGTAAACAGTGGCAAACAAGTCAACTTGACAGTGAAGCAAAGTGTTGGGGAATGGATGGAGTCAGTTGAGGTCACCTTGGGAATTGCACAAGTTCCCCTTTTGCAGGTGTAAAGCTTTTTGCCATGTCAAATTAGATTTTGGCCGATTTTGTGATTTATTTGCAGAGGATCCAACTATGCAAATAGTCCTGAATGCCGCAAATATAGCACAATATAATTTCTGGGAAATAAGCTTTATTTTCCCCTTCAATTTTGAAGGGGAACTATATCTGAAATTGAACATGAAAATGTTTCCATCTGCACTGTTTTTAATGAACCACATTTTTGCTGAACAATGCAGTCCTATTTTCTATTAATAATGCATATTAATCTTTTTACATACAAGATTTGTTTCTTAATACACCAGCTGCATTAGGAAATAAATGTAATCAGCAAGGTGTGGTTGAACATTAGGAGGCAGTTAATTATAAATTAGGTCCCTACATGTTTAGTTGTGCAACACTGTGAGAAATTCTGGAATTAATATATTATCACCTAATTGTTTTTAGAGAGTTTACAACAGACTTGTCACTGAGCAATGATATACTGAACTAACCAAATGAATATATACATAATTAGTTATTATTAGCATTTGTTTTCACTTTGTTTTGTCATTAGTGACAATACAATGTTATTCATAAACAAAATGCCTTTTTCATAGTCGTCTTTGACGAAAACTGATCTCAGGTGACATATTTTATACAAATTCCAAAATGGGGGAGTTGCAATGTTTTAATGACAACTGAATGTACCCCTTGACAAGAAATATTGTTAGAACACCTTTTGGTTTTGTGAATTATGATGTTATCTTAGTTTGAAGAAAGATAAACTGAGGGTCATAATTGATGACAGGAACATCCTTATCTGAGAATGCTGCAAGTCCATTGAAATGTTCTTAACTATTGTAACAATCTACTGATTATAATATTTGAAATGAAATTGTAATTATTTCACAAATTCATTTCTCTCCTTTCGTCTCCACTGAAAAATAGTACAGGGCCCAAATCCTAATTCATTTAATTTCTACGTATGAAATAACGAACAGTGTATTGGAGACAACATGCTTAACATTTCATGTTATTACAAAAGATGTTTTAGCACAGGGGCAGCACGGTGATGCAGCAGTAGAGTTGTTGACACAGCGCCAAAGACCCGGTTCGATTCTGACTTTGGGTGCTGTCTGTATGGAGTTTGTACGTTCTCCCCGTGACCATCTGGATTTGCTCCAAGATCTCCGGTTTAATCCCACACTGCAAAAATATACAGGTTCGTAGGTCAATTGGCTTAGTAAAACTTGTAAAATTGTCCCTAGTGTGTGTAGGATAGTGTTATTATACAGGGATCGCTGGTCGGCACGGACTTTGTGAGGCAAAGGGCCTGTTTCCGCTCTGTATCGCACTAAACTGAATTAAACACAGATGCAGACCAATTGACCAGCAGGTTTATGTCATAAAGGCCTACAACACCGTTTCATGCTCTAACCCAGGTTTATGGTAACTATGATCCACACAGGCTTCCTCTACATAGATTATGTAACCCTTTCAGCAATTTTTGTTTTCATTTCTCTATGCTCACAACCTCTTTAACCCACATATCCCAGTAACTCAGCAACCTCACCTTTAAGGCAGGTATTAATTTGTAATTATTCCTAAGATCTTGATCAGATCTAATTATCATTGTTATCATGTAGATTCCTGGGTAGGTTGAAGCAGTAAATATAAGGTTTTGGAGAGAGTCACTTGAGACTCATTGCTTCCTTGGCAACCTAACCAACATCCTTTGATCTTGAAGACTATAAATAGTACTGTACTATATCCATTCTATCTGTAATCTGAGGGAATGTTATTATCATTTTAAAATTGTAAAGGATTCAGATTTTGCAGATTTTTTTATGCAAAAAATCTGAGATGACATTTGATGGAATAAAACGATCCTTTTGTACATTTATTTAATGTCAAAATTGTAGTAGAAATGCATCTCCCTTTTCCGCAGTTGCTTTCTGAGAATGTTAATTAACCGATGGAACATACAATAAAAGCCACTGAAGTAACATAAATGTAGGGCAAAGTATAGACCTGCAGTGAGCAGCACAGATTTGATGGCTTGCCAAATGGGTTTGTCAAGCACACTAATTTGTCATTGAACTCTTTGGTTGTGATCTGGGAACAACTTAGATCAGCAATGTTGACAGTCATCTGTCAAATCAAAAGCTAGGTCAGTCTTTTGCAAAGTATGTTAAAATAGAGATAGATTTAAATGGTTTTGGAACATTGATTCCCATATTTCAATGACACTTCATATAGCCTAGAGTTGCCAGCACTCTCAAATGGCACATGGTTTCCTGTATCTAGTAGGAAACTGTATAAGAAAGGCAGGTGGAGTTTAATCTGAGGAAGTGTGAAGTGTTGCATGTTGGGATGTCAAATGTAAGGGGAAAATATATACAATTAATGGCATGACTCCGAGCAGCATTGATATACAGTGCATTCAGAAAGTATTCAGATCCCTTTACGTTTTCCACATTTTGTTACGTTACAGCCTTATTCTAAAATGGATTACATTCTTTTTTTTTTATCATCAATCTACACACAATACCCCATAATAAAAAAAACAAAAACAGGTGTTTAGAAATGTTTGCAAAGTAATCAAAAAGAAATAACTGAAATATCACATTTACATAAGTATTCAGACCCTTTACTCAATACTTTGTTGAGGTGCCTTTGGCAGGGATTACAGCCTCAAGTCTTCTTGATGCTACAAGGGTATGATGCTACAAGCTTGGCACACCTATATTTGGGTAATTTTTCCCATTCTTCTCTGCAGATCCACTCAAGCTCTGTCAGGTTGGATGGGGAGCGTCGATGCACAGCTATTTTCAGGTCCCTACAGAGATGTTCGATCGGGTTCAAGTCCGGGCTCTGGCTGGACCACTCAAGGACATTCACAGACTTGTCACAAAGACACTCCTGCGTTGTCTTGGCTGTGTGCTTAGGGTCGTTGTCCTGTTGGAAGGTGAACCTCCGCCCCAGTCTGAGGTCCTGAACGCTTTGGAGCAGGTTTTCATCAAGGATCTCTCTGTACTTTGCTCTGTTCATCTTTCCCTCGATCTTGACAACTCTCCCAGTTCCTGCCACTGAAAAACATCCCCACTACATGCTTGACCGTAGGTATGGCCAGGTGATGAGTGGTGCCTGGTTTCCTCCAGACGTGACGCTTGGCATTCAGGCCAAAGAGTTCAATCTTGGTTTCATCAGACCAGAGAATCTTGTTTCTCATGGTCTGAGAGTCCTTTACATGCCTTTTGGCAAACTCCAAGTGGGCTGTCATGTACCTTTTTCTGAGGAGTGGCTTCCGTCTTGCCACTTTACCATAAAGGCCTGATTGGTGCAGTGCTGCAGATATAGTTGTCCTTCTTGAAGATTCTCCCATCTCTACAGAGGAACTCTGGAGCTCTATCAGAGTGACCATCGGGTTCTTGGTCACCTCCCTGACCAAGGCCCTTCTCCCCCGATTGCTCAGTTTGGCCAGGCGGTCAGCTCTATGAAGAGTCCTGGTTTTTCCATTTAAGAATGACGGAGAACACTGTGCTCTTCGGGACCTGCAAAACATTTTAATACCCTTCCTCATATCTGTGTCTCGACACAATCGCATCTCGGAGGTCTAAGGCCAATTCCTTTGTCTTCATGGCTTGGTTTTTGCTCTGACATGCACTGTCAACTGTGGGACCTTATACAGACAGGTGTGTGCCTTTCCAAATCATGTCCAATCAATTTAATCTACCACTGGTGAACTCCAATCAAGTTGTAGAAACACCTCAAGGATAATCAATGGAAACAGGATGAACCTAAGCTCAATTTTGAGTGTCATAGCAAAGGGTCTGAATACATATGTAAATGTGATATTTCAGTTATTTCTTTTTAAATACTTTGCAAAAATTTCTAAACACCTGTTTTCACTTCTTCATTCTGGGGTATTGTGTGTGGATGGATGATAAAAATAAATGAATGTAATCCATTTTAAAATAAGGCTGTAACATAAGATAATGTGGAAAAAGTGAAGTGGTCTAAATATGTTTTGAATGCGACTCCATCCATCCCCCTGGTTTAATCCCTCCCTACCTATGTTCAAGGCACCTCACGCGCTCTTCGTCTACTCCAGGCCCCCATTCCCTCATCTTCACCATGGATGTCCAGTCACTCTACACCTCCATCCCCCACCAGGAGGGTCTTAAAGACATCCATTTCTTCCTCGACCGCAGAACCAACCAATCCCCGTTTACTGATACTCTCCTCTGCCTAGCTGAGCTGGTCCTTAACTTTAATAACTTTTCATTTGATTCCTCCCATTTCCTCCAAATACAAGGCATAGCTATGGGCACACGCATGGGCCCAAGCTATGCCTGCCTCTTTGTAGGGTACATCGAACAATCTTGGTTCAAGGCGTACCAGGGCCCTATCCCAAAACTCTACCTCTGCTACATCGACAACTGCATTGGTGCTACCTCCTGCACCCACACACAACTCACTGACATCATCCATTTCACCACTAACTTCCATCCGGCACTCAAATACACCTGGATCATTTCTGACGTTTCCCTGCCATTACTAGACCTAACTATCTCCATCGCAGGTGATAGACTTCTGACCGACATCCACTATAAACCCACTGACTCCCATGGCTATCTGGACTGCACTACTTCACACCCTGCTTCCTGTAAGGACTCCATCCCCTACTCCCAACTCCTCCGTCTACGCCGCATCTGCACCCAGGATGAGGTGTTCCACACCAGGGCATTGGAGATGTCCTAATTCTTCAGGGAACGGGGGTTCCCCTCTTCTACTATAGATGAGGCTCTCACCAGGGTTTAATCTATACCCCGTAACTCTGCTCTCACTCCCCACCCCCCTCGTAATAAGGGCAGAGTCCCCCTTGTCCTCACCTTCCACCCTACCAGCCGTCACATACAACAAATAATCCTCTGACATTTTCACCACCTCCAACTGGATCCCATCACTGGCCACATCTTCCCATCTCCTCCAAGCTCAGCACTTCAACACCCCCTCCCGTTCTGAATCCGATCTTTCTGTCCTGTGCCTCCTCCATGGCCAGAGTGAGGCCCACCGTAAATTGGAAGAGCAGCACCTCATATTTCGCTTGGGCAGTTTGCACCCCAGCGGTATGAACATTGACGTCTCTAATTTTAGGTAATCCCTGCTTTTGCTTCACCTTTCGCTCAGCTCTCCCTCAGCCCACTGTCTCCACCTCTTCCTTTCTTCTTCCCGCCCACCCCCACCCTCACATCAGTCTGAAGAAGGGTCTCGACCCGAAATGTTGCCTATTTCCTTTGCTCCATAGATGCGCCTCACCCGCTGAGTTTCTCCAGCATTTTTGTCTACCACTGTGGAAGCTGTGGTTAAAACATGAAGATAGACACAAAATGCTGGAGTACCTCAGTGGATCAGGCAGCATCTCTGGAGAGAAGGTATGTGACATTTTGTGTCGAGACCCTTCTCCAGACAGAATAAATACAATGTCTTGTCCTAGGACCTATTTGATGCATTCTTTGCTCACTCATAAGAGAAATTAAAAGCCACGAATAAATTTTTGTTTTAGTTTAGATTAGAGATAAGTGTGGAAACAGGACCTTTAGTCCACCTCTGCCTTAATTCTACCATTTGCCTACACCATAGCAAATTAATTCACCAATCAGCACATTGCCGGGATGTGGATAGAAAGTAGAGCACCTGGTGGAAACCCACATGGTCGTAGGGAGAGCGGGCAATTTTCCACACAGACTGCACCAGATGTCAGGATGGAATCCAGATCCCTGGATGGGCACCAAAAGCTGGATTAATTCAGTGGGACAGGCAGCATCTCTGGAGAGAAGGAATGGGTGATGTTTCCTGGTCAAGACCCTTCTTCAGACTAGTCAGGGGAATGGGAACCAAGAGATATAGACGATGATATAGAGAGATAAGATAAATGAATGAAATGTATGCAAAAAAGTAACGATGATAAAAGGAACAGTCCATTTAGCTGCTTGTTGGGTGAAAATTCTGCTCCTATCACATGACCCAGAGACTGTAACTCTACTAGCTCTACCAATGCACTTCTCACTTTGTGGTTGTTTAGATTCAAGGTCATAGGTCACGTGATAGGAGCAGAATTAGGCCATTTGCCCATCGTCTACTCTGCCATTCAATCATGGCTGATCTATCTCTCCCTCCTATGACCATTAACCTGCCTTCTGCCTTCTCCCCATTTAGTTGTGTAGATAGAGATTTGAGACTCAAGAGTGTTTTATATGTATTGAAGCAGAGCAATGAAATTCTTGTTTGCAGCAGCACAACAGGTCTATAAACACAGGACTCAATAAATAATAAAATAAACAAGCAAAATAAAATCAATAAATAATAAAAACAATATGGCATAAAAACACAATAAAGCACAAAGTCCCTGGTGCAACAAAGTTAGTTTATAGTTGAATTGGAGTTTGTAATGTTCAATAGCCTGATGCTTGTCGGAAATAAGTTGTTCCTGAGCTTAGAATTACAATTTTCAGACTCCAATACCTTCTTCCCTTGGTCGATGGCAGAGAGATCAGTATCTGTGATGGACCATGCAATGATAGAAACCCCAAACTGATACATTTTATAGACTCAAGGTTAAGCTATGTTGCTGATAATTAATACCATCCCTGAATTGAACTAAGAATGAAAAATCAAACAAATTCAGGCATAGGATGAATTTCTCGATTTGGAAAGGTGAAAGTGGCACAGCAGCAGAGTTGCTGCCTTACAGCACCTGGGACCCAGGTTTGATCTTGACTACGGGTGCTGTCTGTATGGAGTTTGTACGTCCTCCCTGTGACAGCATGGGTTTTTCTGTCTGTGCTCTGGTTTCCTCCCACATTCCAAAGACATGCAGGTTTGTAGGTTAATTGGCTTCTGTAAATGGCTTCTGTAAATTCTGTAAATTGTGTAGGATGTGAAACTGGGATAAGATAGAACTAGTGTAAGGGTGATCATTGGTCGACACGGTCACGGAGTGCTGAAGGGACTGTTTCCACACTGTATCTCTAAACTTACTAAACTAAACCAATCTTCTTTTTGCGTATGACGTGCATAGTCTTAAGTTGTAGGACAACTTGTTCGATTTGATCTTATTTGATTGTGCATGCCGAGTTGATTACATTCGTTGAAACAGGGTGGACCACATGAAGGTTGCAATCTTCCACCCCGCCATACGCAAGAAGAAGAAATTGGTCAATTGTGAGAAATTTGTTGTGAATCATTCTGATGGATATTGCATTTCTGTTTGCTGAGATGGTGTTTGTGTGTTTGAGCAATCAGTGACCATTGAAACTGGTTCTTCTCCTTATACCAAAACATGTTTTTTTAATTTCATGTTAATGTACTGAAAGAACACAAGCAATGCACTGCATTATCTGACCAATAAATCTGCAGTAGAGGTGGGTGTTTTCACAACTTTTATGGATGTATATCCTTATAATAGCAACATTGTTTATTTGCAGGCAAATTTGAGATGTTCATTTTATTTTTGTCTGTATTATTTTGGGCTCATCCTGAAGTTCAGCGATATAAATATTTTGTCCTTTTGTAATCAATGCTTTTGAGTTAATGCAATATTTTGGTGGGCATCTTTGATGTCAGAATAATGGGTGAGCTAGCTTTAAGTAATACTCTTGTGTAAGGTGAGCTTTGGTCGTACTTTGCTTCTCTATTGATTCTTTTTGAACCAGTGCTGCCCTTGGATTTACAGAGGGGTCTTTACTAACGGGTATGAAAAGTACTTGATTAGATGTGCACTGCAATGGATCATTTTGTTATTTAAGTTAAAAATAAGCCAAATATTTCCTTCTCCAGTTAGAATTATGTGAACCAAATCCATTTCTATTATATATTTGTGAGCTGGCCAATGTAAGCCTACACCCTGTGCCTGTCTCTCCTTTAATGCATTAATAATCATTTATAAGTGGCAAATAGACTTTTCTTTGCTACCCAGAATTAAATGTGAAATAAGTTACCGGAATTCGCTTTGGATATTTGGAACGGGAAATTTGGGCATTTAATGGAGTTTTCTTCCTTCATGGCCAGCACTTGATTTGCAGAGATAATTTAATTAGTCATCCAGAAAGTCAATTAACAGCTGAGCACAATTCCCTAGCTTGTTAGTTACATAGCTGCTTTCAGTACATTTAACTGTTGGCATGCACTGACACACTCAAGCAGCTAAAGGGTTTGTACTTACTGCTTGATGTAATTTGCAAGAACAAAAAAAAGACTCTTAAATTGGGTTACTTATGATCTTGTGCATAAAGTTTGAGTTAAATTGGATTTGATCACAACAGAGATCATTTCTGAGCACCTATTGAGAAATTGGACCAGGAACCTAACTTGCATAGCGGATATAAAATTGAGCTTTTAAGGGTTACCTATGATCATTGTTGAACTGACAAGTAGGAATACATCTAGCCACTCGGAGGGTTTTATTTAAAAGAGGAGACCTTTGAACTATTTTTATGACATATATCTAGTAGGAAGAATGAACACTGCTGGGCCTGGAATCTTTCTGTGTTCCTCTTTCATGTGTTCTTATAGACCCCATATCTCGTGATAAAATGTCAATGTTCCTGTGCAGAATTCTTAGCAATTCCCCACAAAGGTATTATTAAGTTTGTGGTAGCCACTCGCAATTCCCAGCTGCACTCTGTCATTGAGCACCTCATGGTTTTCATGGTGAGGTATGTGATTACAATATTACTCCCACATTTACACTCAAGCACGTACTAATTTAGACTGCTGGTACTGGAATACAGTCTCTAATCCTTTAAACATTCCTTTTCATTATTGGGATTAGTTAAACGATTTTAATTGCTTTTAATTATTCTTAAATGTTTTTAAGTAATTTTCTTAGTTTTAACAGTTAGATTTTGCACTAAATGTTGCACACTTTATCCTTTACCTGTGTACTGTGGACAGCTTGATTGTATTCATGTATAATCTTTTCTTTGACGGGATAGCACACAAACATAAGCTTTTCATTGTACCTCAGTGCATGTGATAATAATAAAACTAAACTAACGTTGAGGAAATTTGACAGGAGAATTTCAGAAGTGGCTAAAGTAAAAATCAAGAAACACTGCAGTTCCTCCAAGTCAGTTATAAAATACTTTAATGCTCTGCCGTTGATTTGTTTATTATTGGTATGTGCACTAAGATAGTGAAAAACATTACTTTGAATGCTATACAGTCAAACCATACTACATATGAATACAATTAAGTCCTACACCAGTACAATAGGTAGTGCTAAAGGAAAAACACAAAAGTGCAGAATATAGTGTTACAGCATTATAGTGTTGTAGCAGTTAGAGAGATAATACAAATTAAAAAATAAGTGCAAAGGCTGAAATGAGGTTGGGACTACACTCTTAATTTATGGGAGGACCATTCATTAATAGGGATGAAGCTGTTCCTGAATTTGGTGGTGTGTACATTTAAGCTTTCGTATCTTCTTCTTGACAGGAGGGGGGAGAAGGAAAGATTGGAGTGTAAATGGTCCTGGATTATGTTGCCCTCTTTCCCGAAGCAGCATGACATGTAGATGGAGTAAATGGCGGGGAGCTTGGTTTGTTTGATGGTCTGGTAACTCCATAACTACGCAAATTATTGTGGTCTTTGCAGAGTTTATTTTTTAGAAGTCATAAATATTTCTGCTTCTTTAGCTTCCTCTGGCAGCTCATCCCAGAATTTCCCCCTGATGTCCCTCTTAAATCTCTCCCCTCTCACTTAATCCTATGCCCTCTAGTATTAGAATCCTCTACATTGGGGGGAAAAGACTGTGAGAATTTACTTTATCCATGGACCTCATGATTCGTCATACCTCGTTAAGGTCACCCCTCAGCCTTCTATGCTCCAAAGAAAAATGTCCCAACCTGTCCAGCCTCTCACTATAACTTAAGCCAGAAAGCACAGTAACATCCTGGTTAAGTGAACATCCCAGTGAACATGACAAGCCTCCTATGTCTTCTGAGGATGTAAAGTGCTGGTGTGCTTTCTTGGCTTTAGCTTCAATGTGGTTGATCCAGGAAAATAATTGATAAAATTTACACTTGGAAACTTTAAACTCTGCAGGTAGCACCTGTGAAAATAGAAACCGGTTTTAAACTATCAAGTTCCCAGTTAGCGCCTTCATCAAAACTGGAAATGACAGAAAGACTAGTTGTATTTAAATTGCAGAGAGGGTGATGGAGGATTGAATAGGACAAGAGCAATATATCTAATCAGTTGATGCCAATGTACCCATGATGATCCCAATATTTACATCCGTGTCAAGTTAACAGATTAACAGCATTGATGCATGGAGAGATCTTGGGAGGTTGAATGTAAGGGGAAAATATACAATTAATGGCATGACCCTCAACAGCATTAATGCACAGAGGGCTCTTGGGGTCCAAGTGTAACTTCCTAAGTGTGGCAACACAAGTAGGTAGAGCAGTAAATAAGGCACATGGTATGCTTGATCATATAGGTTGGGACATTGAGTATAAGAATCAGGAAGTCATGATGCAACTTTATAGGACTTTGCTTAAGAATGTAGACACAAAATAATGGAGTAACTAATTGGGTGAGGCAGCATCTCTGGAGAGAAGGAATGGGTGACGTTTCAGGTTGAGACCTTCTACTTTGCTTAGGAATGTTACATGCAGTTTTGGTTGCCCCACTACCAGAAGAATGTGGAGGTTTTCAAAAGGGTGCAAATTAGGTTTACCAGAATGATGGCTGGATTGCAGGATATTAGCCACAGGAAGAGGTTGGATAGACTTGGATTGATTTTTATGGAACATCAAAGGTCGCAGGGAGACCTGATAGAAGTAAATACAATTATGAGAGGCATGCATGAGAGTCAGAATATTTTTTCCCGGAATGGAAAAATCGAATGCTAAAGGGCAAAGCAGTTTTGGTTCCAAATGTTAGGGCAACTTTTTTTACGCAGGGGGTAGTGAGTATCTGGAAAGTGCTACTGGGGTTAATGGTTGAGGCAGATATGACAATGGCATTCAAGAGATTTTTTGATAGGCATATGGCCACCAGCCAGCTCTGAAGGATGAAAACTGATATATGAATAGCAGAATCTATCATTGTAATGACATGAGGAGATACTAGGAACTGAAGTAACTCGGAGTTACTCGGCTTGATTGCCTGAGTTGCACCAGCACTTTGTCTTTTTTTTATTGTGATAATACAAGCTTGGTTAGATAAATGGCAATCAGTTGGAGTGAATCATCTCTGAATGGAACATGAAACAATTTTTGATCTTCGATAGACACAAGAAGCTGGAGTAACTCAGCAGGACAGGCAGCATCTCTGGAGCGAAGGAATGGGTGACGTTTCAGGTCGAGACCCTTCTTCAGACTGGGATTTTACAAATGTTAACTCTTTGTTCAACTTCCCAATTTATTGATTCTCTATGATGCAGAGATAGTCCATTTGGCCTGGCAGTTATACACCAGTTTGTATGGGTGCAAGGCCACCAAATTCAAGTGCAGTTTGTTGCCACTTCAAGCAGGGTGCAAGGCCACCAAATTCAAGTGCAGTTTGATACCACTTCAAGCAGGGTGCAAGACCACCAAATTCAAGTGCAGTTTCATGCCACTTCAAGCAGGGTGCAAGTCCACCTAATGCAGGTGCAATTTCATGCCATATCGAGCAGGGTGCAAGGCCACCAAATTCAAGTAAGGTTTCATGCCATTTCAAGCAGGGTGCAAGGCCACCAAATTCAAGTGCAGTTTCATACCACTTCAAGCAGGGTGCAAGGCCACCTCATTCAAATGCAGTTTCATACCATTTCAAGCAGGATGAAACCACCATAAAACCACACAAAACACCAAATAAACACCACATTCACAGTTCAGTAGACATTCAGTGTGTTCCGTTGATTCACAGCTCAGACAGAGTCATGACCTCTCCCTCCCCCATCTTGCAGAGACTATGCCACACCCACACTTCTGGGTTTTATAATCCCTCCCTCCTCCCACCGGAAGGGGCATGGCCTAATGGCGTGATTGACAGGAGAGAGATTCTCAACTTTTTTTAAACACTAATAACACTTTTATTTCTCATTGATGGGAAGAATCCTCGGCACCTGAGTAAGATGGCAAATAATCACAGCCGTACGTGGTAGTGTTTTATCTAAAATCAATATAGAGTGCAAACAGGAAGTTGTCAAGTTTAGACTTTTAATCATTTGCCATTTCAAACCAACCACCACCAACAACCATTTTCTGTGCTTTTCTTTCAAACCAACCACCACCAACCACCATTTGCTGTGCTTTATTTCAAACCAACCACATTTTCATTTTCAAACATTAAGGGCACTCGAGGTCAGTTTAGTAGACATATGTTCAGTGTTATTCACAGCTCAGACTGAGAGACGTGACCCTCTCACCCCCCCTCCCCTCCCCATCATGCAGAGACTGACTGAGGCACTCAACACTTCCGGGTTTTATAGTTCTTCAGGAAGGGGCGTGGCCTTCAGGAGAGAGAATCGCAACATTTTTTAAACACTATTAACTCTTTTATTTTTCATCGATGGGAAAACACTTAGCAAAACCACAAATGATCACAGCAAAAATATACAAACTGCATACGGACAGCACCTGAGCTGCGGATTGAAATCAGGATGCTGGAGTTGAGGCAGTAATGCTAACTGCTGCATAAGCATATCGCTCCTCCCCCACAGACCTCTGAATTATCAGTGAGACACAAAAAGTTCACTTGTACATGAAGGATGATATTTGATGTTGCACTAGCTGTTCTTGGAATATTTCTGAGTCACCTTATGAACAATTCCCCTTTCATCATGTAATGCATAGTAATCACCTGCCTTATTTTGCGCAATATTAAAGACGACGTTGTAAAATGGTAAATTAATTCTTGTCCGAGGCATTTATTTTCAATGTGGTCTAGGAGATTTGATTGTTAACCTTCCACTGTGACTATAATTCCCTTGAAAAAGTAATAGCCTTCAGGAAAAAAAGATCCATTTTAAGCTTATTCAACATTAATAAGCCGGATTAACAAAAAATAAAAAAATACGAGGCCCGATTGCTGCAGTAGCAACAGCAGATGGGTAGGATTCTCTTAAATATACCTGTTATAAACTCCTAACTGAGCAAAGCAGCATAAATCAGTGCCGTAGTTAACAGACCTTTGGTTCATTTACATGATCCCGACCCCGCAACATGCAGCGGCACATACAGTACATGGTAGCACCAGGGAGGCCTCATATGAACCTGGAAACATGGTCATCGATATAAATGAAGTGCCGGTGACTGCAACCTCCTCCTGCCACCTTTTCTTCTCTGTAAATGTAGACGTGTATAGGAAGCCTGTTCTTCCATATAAATCTGGATGTAAATGTTGGTGGATGCATGGATCTAGCAATCTTTATTTTGTGAAGATGTTTTGGATCATTGACCATACTAAAAAAGGAAATGCCGTTTCTGCCTCTGCCTGCAAGATTTCCTAATCTTATCGAAACCTAAGAGATGCCATTAAAACTATGTCAATGATTAAAAAATAAGATGAGTAAATTCACTAAAAACACAGTAGATAAGTATGAACTCTATATGTCTATACATAATAAGGATCCCAACCCAAAACATCACCTATCCCCATTCTCCAGAGATGTTACCTGATCCTCTGAGTTACTCCAGCACTTTGTGTCTTGTTTAGATACTAATGCCCCTGTTCCACTTAGGAAACCTGAACGGAAACCTCTGTAGACTTTCCGCCCCACCCAAGGAGGTTGCAGGTGGTTGCCAGAGGTAGCAGGTAGTGGAAGCAGGTAGGAAGACTGACAAAAACCTCCGGGAACCTCCGGGGTACCTCCGGGAACCACACGGGAACCTTGGGTGGGGCGCAAAGTCTCCAGAGGTTTTCGTTCAGGTTCCTAACTGGGGCAGGGGTATTATAAACATTCATCTGGACTGACATTACTTTAAAGGAAGAAACTCACTTTAGTCTTTGCCATCTAATTCTCTCCACAATCCCCCCAAAATTCAGAGGGGTGTGTGGAAAGATGTCTCAGATCCTGTGCCAAGTCTGACACAAAGCAGGATTTGAGTTGATTTCCAAAACTCTGGGGACTTGCAGCAATACTTTGATTTGGCCTCTAAATGGTGTTTAACAACAGAGTTAACTGAAAGATTGGATGCTCCAAATATCTTCGGGAGTCCATGATTTACGTTTGAAAATGCATGGACCAAAATCTGACACTAATTAGTATTAAATGGCTGAGTGCCTGTACAATATATGTCAGGTGTATTTATCCTGATATTTGTTATTATTTAAAAGGGAATTATCAAAATTGAATTTAAAAGGATCACCGTTATATTTTGATGAATCCAATTAATAGCGTAAAAATAACCCAGTCTAGTCACATAAGCATTATTATACAGTCTGGTGACATTGAAATTAGAACTGTGATTCTCCCAGAGCACAACATCATAAATCTATCCTATTCAGGCATCATATTGTGGCAGTATTTCACATAAGCATGGTAACTAAAGCATGAGCAGCAGCCCTTCCCTTCATGGTACAGCTGATAAGAAATTTGGCAAGATGTTCAATTTCAGCCCTTTGTGTTTGTATTTAATGAACATTAAATATTCCTTCTGGCTCTATAATTTGTTGCTGACAAATGAATATTAAAAACTGAACTGACCTGTAAATTCAGCACTTCATTCACCTTGAGGGGATTGCACAGATGGCAGGATACCTTGCTTAATATAGAGTATGAAAGTACCTAAAACTCTGTTACAAGAATGCACTGTCCTTTAAATGATATCATGCTATACTGCCTCAAACCATTTTTAACCATCGCAATCTGCTGTTTAAGAGGCTTTTAGATAGGCACAAAGAAGTGCAAGGAATAAAGGGATATGTATCATGCAAGATCAGTTTAACTTGGCATCATGTTCGGCACAAACATTGTGGGCTGAAGGGCCTGTTCATGTGCTGTACTGTTTTATATTCTATGTTCTAATCTATCTGGTGAACTGTCAGAAAATTCCACATATCTCCAGTCGTTAAAAAAAAAACTAAAATTTCCTCCGTACAACAGATGAAATGAAATGTTGGCAAAATTCCATTCCATTAAAGTAATAATTATATTTTTGAAAATGCTACTTAAAGTCAGATGTTACATGTAAAGTAAATAATGGAAAATATTTTTAAAGCTTAGAGTGCACGATATTATAAGAATTTGCCATGGATTAAATATGATGAAGCCTGTTGAACAAGCAACACAAACATATTTATTGCAGAATGAAATTTTCAGAATTTGTGGATTGTTAATCATTTATTGAAAACAAAAGAATAGAAGCCACAAAATTGCTGCCTGCCTGTGTGCAGACAAAGGGGACATGATTTATCTGAATGGCAGCAAATTTATTGTGGCAAAAAACACACGTAATTGTTTGTTAAAATATTAAAATATTAAATTAGTAATTTATCTGATAGGAATTGCAAATCGAATGTTGTAAACTAAAACTGACAGTAATGAAGCAGTGCATGCCAGTATTTGAGGGAAAATACCGTATGCACCATTATATAATCCAATGTTTTTTACTTTTTTGAGACAATATGCTTGTTGTTCTATGTTCATAAGTTAATTAGACTATTTGGCCCATTAAGTCTACTCCACCATTCAATCATGACTGATCTATCTTTCCCTCTTAATCCCATTCTCCTGCCTTCTCCCCATAACCCTTCACACCTTTACAAATCAAGAACCTATCATTCTCTGACTAAAGAAATTCCTCCTCTTCTCCTTTCTAAAAGTACGTCCTTTTAATCTGAACCTATGGCCTCGGGTCCCAGACTCTCCCACTCCTCTCCACATCCACTCTATCCAGGGCCTTCACTATTCGGTAAGTTTCAATGAGGATCCCCCCCCTCGTCATTCTAAACTCTAGTGAGTACACGCCCAGTGCCATTAAACGCTCATCATACGCTAACCCAAACATCCCTGGGATCATTCTCGTAGAATGTAGAACAGCCAACGTACTCCTGTGTAAGCTCAAGCAAGTTCAGGAGCTTTACATGTGTAGGTCTTAACTTGCAGATAGCTTTTCAAAACTTACCATATTTTAACATTATTTCTTAAAAACTTTCTTTCTTCCTGGTCAAGCATTTCCTTTCAACACATGACAGGATAAAGATCAGAAGGTCATGCCACACCACTGCGATCTAACAAATTCTCACGGGGAATTCTGCATGTAGATACTTCCAAATTAGTTGATGGGGCAACAGTGAATGTAGGCAAGTCCACACAATACATAAAAGAAAGGCAAACTGCTATATAGATGCAAGGAAATGCACATGCTGGTTTACAAAGAAAGACACAAAGTGTTGGAAAAACTCAGGTGGTTAGGCAGTGTCTCTAGAGAACGTTCATAAGTGATGTTTCAGATTTGGACCCTTCTTCAGATTGATTATTAAGGGATGGATATGGGCAGAGTAGGGCTGGGAAATGCTAAGATTGGAGGCTATTGAGGGGGATGGCCTGAGGTGATGAGATTAGAAACAGTCTGAGGGATGATGGCCTGGTGTTCATCTATGGTGTCATGATCAAGGAGTAGGTAGAAACTACTTATATGTTGAAAAACAGGTATTTCTAAGTAGTCATTTTCTTAATGCCCTCCGGGCAGTAAAAAGAATGTGGAAAAATAAATAATTTAGTATTTCTAGTTAAAGACCTTTCATCAGAACTGAAAGAGCAAGAGAGAGAAAGCAAGGTGGAGACACAATGAACTGTAGGTGCTGGAATCTTGAGTAAAACACAAATTTCTGGAAGAACTCAGCAGATCAGGCAGCATCTGTGAAGGACACATAGAGGTGATGTTTCAGTCAGGACTCTTCCTCAGTCTGAAGATTGGTCCTGACCTGAAACATTGCCTCCCTGTGTCGTTTACTGATGCTACCCAACATGTTGAGTTACTACAGCATTTTGTGTTTTACTAGAGAACGAAAACAACTTTGTGTAAATAGCAGAGAAGGTGGGCAAGGGAATTTGTGGAACAAAAGGAATGACTATAATTGGTGAAATGGACTGCCATTGAATGGACAATTAAACTCCTTTGTCTCTTTCCACGGATGCTGCTTGACTGGCTGAAATCTTCTAGCATTTCTATTTTTGTCTTGGGTTTCAGCACTGCAGTTCTATTTGTTTTCTCATGGCTTTGAGCTGCCTAGAATTAGAATTGTAGTTTATTTTACTTTAGTTTAGAGAAAAAGAGCAGAAACAGGCCCATCGGCTCACCCAGTCTGCACTGACCAGCGATCCCCACACATTAGCAATATCCTACACACACTAGGACCAATTCACATTAATACCAAGCCAATCTAACTACAAACCTGTACATCTTTGGAGTTTGCAATAAGATGCTATGAATGTTATCCATAGGCAGAATCATACTTAAGTACAAGAGTGTAAGAATAATAGATTACACTGAGACAGTATACAGAGTCACCATGTTTCCGGCACCATCTCATCAACCATTATCACGGCTATTTTGTGTCATTCAGTCTCTCTTGATCTGCACCGTATTGTAGACTTTCCCTTTGTTCTCTCCAGTCAATACTCTTCCCTGCAATTTAAGATGTATTTAATAGTAAGATTAAACGAGAACTTACCAGTTTGAAGTTTGATCTTTATTTTATGAGGAGTAACGTTGAGGGAATACGTGAAGAACCCCGCTAGGACGCATGCGTGTCATTCTTCAAAGCAGCGGTGTGGAATCACAGATAACTATAATGACTAAACATAGTAAGATTAGAGAGAGATACCAGTTGAGTATATGATCAAGGGTGGGAGCGGAGGGCACGTATTCCCTCAACGTTACTCCTCATAAAATAAAGATCAAACTTCAAACTGGTAAGTTCTCGTTTAATCTTACTATTTTACTTCGGAGTTCACGTGAGTGACTACGTGAAGATTTCAAAGCTCTGTGATTTCATGCCGTGGACGAGTCCATGACACACATCTGCCTTGGTATAGGGGAGAAATATTTTCGACATCCATACGGTATGTGGATGCAACAAACAATTTTATTAACAAAAGAAATCATAAAACCCACGAATATTGATGGGGACAAATTATATTACAGAACTTAATATAGGTTTTGAAAAAGTTCCAGTTTCCTCCACTGGTTTATTATAAAATTTACGGAAAGTTCCTTCTGATGACCATCCTGCCGTTTTGAGGATCTGATCCAATGGAACATCCAACTTGTATTCTGCCGACGTAGCTGCAGCCCTGGTGGAGTGAGATTTAAAACAATTAGTATCTATACCTGCTTTAGTAAGTACTTGTTTTATCCATTTGGAAATGGTCTGTTTTGTTATTCGTTTATGAGGCTGTCTGTGGCTAATGAGCAGTGCCTGTTCTGTGCCTCTGATGGTTTTGGTTTCTTTAATGTACTCTTTGAGATGTGTTACCACACACAGTTGCTCATCTGCAGTGTAGTTATTGAAAATCACTTTTAGGCCTGCCGATCCCTGTCTGTTCTGTTTTACCAGTTCCTGGATGTAAAAATGTAAATTTTCCTGCGACTGGTCATGGTATCCAGCCTCAATTTGTGTAGGGATTGCGCCCTTTGTGCTGTGACCAATGCCATCAGCATGACCGTTTTTAAGGTCAAAGTCTGTAATGACAGGCTAGTGGCTGGAGTCCAGTTCCTTAGTAGTTTCAGAACGATGCCAACATCCCATATATGGGAATATCTGGCCTTAGGAGGGTTAGCATTGAATATGCCCCTCATGAGCTTGGCTACCAAAGGGTGTGACCCCACAGGCTGTCGTTCCGTTTCTCTCCAGAGGTAGGTAGACAGGGCACTTCTGGCACAGTTGATGGCGTTGTACGTAAGTCGCTCGTCATGGTGTAAATTTACCAGAAATTCCAATACCGATTGAATGTTTGTAGGTCTGTGGATAATGTTGTTCTGGTTGCAATACCTGTGCCATTTTCTGATATATACTAGGTATTGATTTTTTGTTGACTCTCGCTGGGCTCCAGCGATCATGTCCATAGCTCTCGTTGTTAAGCCCAGGTGTAATAAAGGAGCTTTCAGACTCTACAAACCAAAACGTTAATGTGACGGTGACAAGGATGACTTGTCCTAGTTGCTGGATTTACCAGTCTGTGTTGAATGGTGATGTGAGGTTCTAATATCATCTCCTGTACCAATTGGAACCATGGTTGGGTAGGCCAATCGGGTACTATTAAGATACCAGACGCAGAGTCTTGTCTTACTTAGACTTACTTAGTACCCGACTGATGAGGCAGAAGGGAGGGAATGCATAAAAGAACAATTTCCCCCAATGCAGCGAAAAAGCATCTGTAGCTGCTGCCCCAGGGTCTGGTTCCCATGATACATATTTTGGCACTTGGTGGTTAAGCCTGGATGCGAATAGATCAACATCTGGTGTTCCGTATCGTGCTGTAATTTCAGCAAAAACTTTTTTTTTTTTTTTTTTTTTTTTGTTTTTTTTTTGTTTTGTTTATTTTATTAGAAGTTAATACAATACAAAACAATACAGTGGCACCTAATTTTAGGTGCCGACTATGTCATACCGTAATCCATTCTATGTACAACCTCTAGTTTTATGTTATGAGTAGGCAAGACAAGAAAAAGAAAACAATAGAAAGGGGAAAGAGTGGAAAATAGATGGTAGAGAGTAGAAAAATGTGAAGTGTGGAAAGGTGGAAAGTAGAAATAGAAGAAAAGGCCCCTTAAAAGAGAATTTTTCAAATCTATATTCGGAGATGTAGATCTATCCACGTCATGAACTGAAATCAGCAATCCTTATGGTACCGCTGCATCACATGATTCCAAAAAGTCGATGAAAGGAGACCAACGCCTTAAGAATTGGTCATATTTATCTATTAGTCGGAGTCTCATTTCTTCAAGGCGTGCTATGTCCATCATATTCCTAATCCACATTTTAACAGTTGGTATGGTTGTATTTTTCCAAAATTTAAGTATCAATTTCTTTCCAATTATTAACCCATAATTAAAAAAAACATTTTGGTCTTTATTTAAATTGGTATCTTCTCCTATTATTCCAAATATAATCCATTCCATTTTGGGTTCTATTCTTGACTTGAAGAGCTTTGTAAATATATCAAATATATCACTCCAAAATTTATTCAACTTTGTACATCCTACAAATGAATGTGTTAAATTAGCGTTTTGAAACAAACATTTATCGCATCTGGGAGAGACGTTTGGATAAAATGTATTCAACCTCGTTTTTGAATAATATAGTCTATGTAATAATTTGAATTGAATTAAATTATGTCTTGTATTAATAGAACAGTTATGTGTATTCATCAAATACTTTTCCCATCTATCCTTCGAGATCTTTATCATTAGCAGCAAAAACTTTTTTGTCCAACATCCATTCGATGTTCTCATTGAATTTGCGTGACCTGGTGTCTGCCACTAAGTTTTGTCTACCTGGTAAGTAGGTAGCTGATATCCAAATTCCTCTGTGGATACACCATTGCCAGATCTTGTTTGCCAGATTGTCACATGATGTCGATTTGTTTCCACCCATGTGGTTGATGTATGCTACCACAGTGGTGTTATCAATTTGTAATCTTATATGCTGGTGAGATAACCCTAAGCAATATGACTTAAGGCCGTGAAAAGCTCCCAACAATTCTAAGTAATTTATGCCCAAAGTGTGTAGTAATGATGACTCCTGTTCATTCCATCTCCCACCACAGCTGGTGATGGAATCCGTGGCACCCCATCCGAGAGCACTAGCATCCGTTTGTAGTGTGATAGACGGATTGCTGATAATGATTGGATTGGAACAATGCCTAATGTTTTCTTTCCACCATTGTAGTTCTAGTATGGCTTCTTTTGGTAGTTCCATAGGTCTATCAAAATGACCTCCATTGTATTTTAGAGCTCTTATTTTAGCCCTTTGTAAATTCTGATAATATAAGGGTCCGAATTGTGCAGCTGGAAAGGCTGCTATTATCTTGCCAATCATTCTCGCCACCTGTCTAATAGATGGTTTTCTTGTGTCAATGATTTTGCCGCAATCCTCCTCGAAGGCTATTGCTTTGTCTTGTGGCAAAGCCACTGACATAAGAACTGAGTTAATGGTAAATCCCAAGAAATCCATTGTTGTTGAAGGTTTCAATTTTGATTTAATTGGATGGATAATGAATCCTAGGCTTTCAAATAATTGTATAGTGGCTGTTATTGTTAATTCTGCTTGTTTTACCCTTTTGCCCAATATAAGTATATCATCCAAGTAAGCCATCACAATGTGTTTATGTTCACGTAGGAAAGCTAAGGCTGGTTTTAATATTTTGGTAAATAACCTAGGTGCAGAAGTAAGCCCATTTGGTAGTGCTCTGTATTGCCAGTGTTGGTCCATCCAATTAAATTTCAAATAACGTCTGTGGTCACCTGTTATGGGTACTGAATAGTAAGCATCTTTTAAATCAATGCTTGCCATATAGTAACCTTTGGAGATTAATAGTTTAGCAGTAGCAAAGGTTTCCATTTTGAAATGAATATATTTTACAAAAACATTCAAATTACTCAAATCTATGATGATGCGGCAACCACCATCTTTCTTATGTTTAATAAAAATGTTGGACACGAATTCTAAAGGTTCGTGTTGGGTTTGTTCAATTATCCCCAGTTTATGGAGTCTCTGCAGTTCAGCATGTGCTTTTGCTTTATCTTCACCGTTAAGCCTGAACACTCTGTTCGGTACATGCTGGACTGGAGGATTACGTGGTTGTAAGAACTCTATCGTGTATCCCTGGATACTGCTTAGGATATAAGTATCTGATGTCAACTTATACCATGCATTCAGAAAAAAGTGTAATCTGCCACCAACACCCATGCTATCGTTAATAAGTAAGGGACCAGACCCACCTACCTCTATGGTTGCCAGTGGTCTTATTTCTTCCCTTGTCCCCGAGGACGTTGAGGCCCCGGTGTCTTGATTTGTGTTGTAGATGGGTGCATCTTCCACGAGGGCCGGCCTGGGCCATATCCTAAAAAAGACCGCTGTTGAATTGGTCTTGCCCTCGACTGTTCTCCGGAGTAGTCCTTGCGACCCATGAGTGCATAGGGGTGGTACTTCTGGGGGTGGCGTTTGGTTGCTTTTATAATTCCCAGGGCTTTGGATTCTTCGTCCAAATCTTTTACCTGTTTTGGTAGGTCCCCTCCAAACAGGTAAGTCTTTTCGGTGGTTGTTTCTGTTCTGCATAATCCCGCAAATTTTGGATCTAGTACCGGCTGTATACTCTTCTTTCTGATATTATTCAGTTCATATTGGGTATTGCAGAAGAGGGCCAGGGCATCTTTGTGGTGTTGACTCATATCTTCCTCATCCAGGGTTCGTGTGAATGCCGTTATCCCTGCGGTGAGGGTTTTAAGTACTTTTTGTAGTAAGACATCCCTGGTCCTGATGCTTGCTCCTACATGCTTCCAAATACATGCGTTCACGGTTGGGACATTAAGGGATTTACAGTTTCCAGGTTGCAAGTGACGCCCCATGGTGTCAATTAGGGCTTGTCCCTGTAGCTGGTTCAGGGACATGTAATTAACACTTGCCGCTAACCTGGCTGGTAAATCATCCCCTGTGAGTTCTGGCTTCGCGAACTGAGCCACCATTTCAAGTAAGTTGCCACTTACCCCTTGCACTGAGTTGTCCATCAGTTCCTGTTCAGGGTCAGTCCAAATCTGCCCCGCTATGCTGTCCTGGGAGGCAATAGACGCTGGATACAGCCCTGAATAAGGTACTGCAGAGGGGCTGAATGTCTGCCCAGTAGAGCCAGACCCCCTCTGGAGTATTGCCTCCATCAGCCACTCCATTTTCGTCCAGTGCTCTCGGGCACCTGGCTCTTGCGGCTTGTCCTGGACCAGCTGCCGCTCCAACGCAGTACAGAGTTTTCGAGCGCTGCCCGCTCGCGGTCGCTGGTCCCGCAGCTCAAACGCGTTCCAGTGATCTTGGTCACTGGTCGCTTGCTGCTCCTCCAATTCCTTCAGCCCCACAGGCCCCTGAGCGTAGGTGGCGTGGGGCTGTTCGAAATCCGAGTCGTCCGAAAGAACGGCTCGGTCGGTTTTGCGTTTAGCCTTTCCACCCGCCGGTGGTGAGGCTAACTTCAGCACAGGTGCTCCCGACAATGGAGACAGCCCTGCCGTCTGCCGCCGCTGGCTGCTCGTTCCTGCACGGCTCTCCCCGCCAGCTTTTTTGCAACTTTGGTCCGTCTTCTGTCCATCCTAGAGGTAAGAAAAACGTAGATCTCTTACCTGTCTTCGCTGGTTTTATACACCAGCCCTTTAGGAGGAACGTCCTTCCTCCATCGAAATGACTCGTGCAATGCGTGTAGCGTAATGACACGCATGCGTCCTAGCGGGGTTCTTCACGTAGTCACTCACGTGACTCCGAAGTAAAATTTCAAATTTTCCTGAGTTCTGACGAAATGTCATTGACATAAACTCTGTATTTTGTCTACACACTAAAGTTACATTGCCAACTGAGTATTTCCAACATTTTCTAGTTAAAAAAATCCAGGAACTGCAATTGTTTGTTTTTCATGAAACTCTGCCACATGATAAATCTACCAGTAAAATCTAACTGCTCTCTGTGTAATATAGGAGCGATTCTCCTCTTACCATTACATTTGAATAACAAAAATTATAATAAAAATCCAATTATACATAGCACAATTAGAACATGGAAACAAATAAAATAGAATCTAAAATTAAGAAACCTATCTCTTTTAATACCAATAGTTAATAATCCATCGTTTAAACCATCAATTATAGACAAATCATTTATACAATGGGAAAGAATGGGAATCAAAACGCTCGAAGATCTGTATGAATTGGGAAAATTACTATCATTTCAACAACTACAACTGAAATATAATTTGAAAAATAATCAATATTTTAAATATCTTCAAATTCGTGATTATCTGAAAAAATATACAAAAGTCTATTATAATATGCCTACCGACTTACTGGATGAAGCAATGAAGACAAAGGCGGAATCAGCTAATCTAATATCGTACCTATATAACATCATCTTAAACATAGAAATACCCACAACTGATGGAATTAGAAGAGACTGGGAACAAGAATTAGCAATAAAATTTTCAAAAGAGAGCTGCGATAATCACTTACTACAGGTGCATAAATGTTCGATCAACGTACGACATACTCTCATCCAATTCAAAACATTACATAGACTATATTATTCAAAAACTAAAATAAATAAACTCTTCCCTAATGTCTCACCCATCTGTGATAAATGTCTGTGTCAAGAAGCTACCATAGCGCATTCTTTTGTTTTTTGTACAAAAATCCAAAAATTCTGGTATGAAATATTTGATATCTTTACAAAATTAATCAAAATAAAACTGGTACCAAAACCAGAATGGATCATTTTTGGAATATCGGAAGGTAACCCTGAACTAAACGTGTTTCAGAAGAATTTACTCAATTACGGGCTAATAATGGGAAAAAAGCTCATACTTAAATTCTGGAAAAATGCGCCCACACCAACAATAAAAATGTGGATATCAAATATGTTTGAAACACTACATCTGGAAGAGATGAGATTCCTCTTAGCAGGCAAAGCAGACCAATTCCAAAAGACGTGGTCTACGTTTTTGGAACTATTACAAGCATGAGGTGCAATAGTAATTTTTTAAAATAAATAAATAAATAAATGGTACCAGGATCTGGCAACAAAAACAGACTTGGTTGGTAGTCCCCTTTCTGCGGAGTTTAATGTTATAACAGAGCGATTGGTTCTCCTTTCTTTTTCCTTCTTTTCTAGGGTCTACTTTCTTTCTTTACTTCCTTCTCTAACTTCTTTTCTAAGGGGCTTTCTTTTCTCAACACTCTCTTGCACCTTCACGACTCTTGCGCACTTTCCTTACTTCCTTTACTTCTATCTTTTTCTTAAAGCTCAAAAAATGAAGCGGTACAAAAAATGTATTAAGACATATGTGTTGTGTATTATTGTTAGAGACAATGCATTTCGTTGTCTCTGTACTGTACACTGACAATGACAATTAAAATTGAATCTGAATTATTGTAACTTACCGTACTTCTAATAAAAATAATTTTTAAAAAAATAAATAAAAAAATAAAATAAAAATCTAATGGCATTAAATGGGCAGTGAATGTGTGAATGCAAAATTACTCGAGGGAAGGAATGCAGAGAATTTGCTGAACAATCACTTTTTTTATATTGGGGAGAAGTATATTGTGATGATCTCCAGGGGCCTATTTTAACACCTCCACCACTTTGGTTTATATTAATAGCCTGAACTTGGTTAGCACAAGGCATAAATTCAAAGTTATCAGGTGACATGAACGTCCTTGGTTCCACCTGTTCCATACAAAACGGGGTTTCAAAATATATTAGAGGAATTAAGGGGTATGTGGAGAGGGCCGGATAATTATGTTGAGGTAGACTTTCAGCTCTGATCTTTTTTTTAAATTTTTTTTAAAATTATGAAACTACTTTTATTCAAAAAATAAAAATAAACACAGAGTATTAACACAATCAAAGACTGCCTATGCTGACAGTTTACAAACAAATGATCGTCAAATTAATAACGTCAACGTCAACTGGATCCACGAAATGGCCGTTGAAGGTCGAGTGTTCCGTTTATCAACAAAACACTCGACCTTCAACGGCGACCAGTATTCATGGAAAGCCTCCAAAATCCCCATGGACACCACGTGTTCCCTCTTAACACTTAAACAAAATTATCAAATTAAAATATTAACATTCTTATCGTTAATGTATTCAACCTCCTGTGGTGACCAGCGTGCACAGAAGGCCTCCACAGTCCCCATGGACACCGCGTGTTCCTTTTCTAGGGACACGCGAGCTCGGACGTAACCCCGGAAAAGGGGCAGGCAGGCAACCGGTGTGCGGCCATCGACTGCCCGCTGCCTGGACCCGCGAATGGCCATCTTGGCCAGGCCCAGGAGCAGACCGACAGGGAGACCCACTCCTCCCTCCCATCCTTCCCCCCTCTGCACCGGGTGCCCATAAATTAATAGTGTTGGACTAAAATGTAGCCAAAACTTGAGGAGCAGCCCTTTCAGATATTTGAACAGTGGCTGCAACCTCTCACACTCTATGTACACATGGAACACGGTCTCTTCCTCACCGCAGAAATGACAAGCAGGGGAAGAGTCCGTGATCCGACTCAAATACCTATTACAGGCCACGGCTTTGTGCAACACTCTCCACCCCAGGTCCCCGATGTAAAGGGGGAGGACTCCCTTGTAGATAGACCTCCACTGGGGACCGCTCCCCTCGTCAGGTGGTAACACGGACCGCCAGGGTGTGTCTGGACGAAAGACGAGGGCGAGGAAATGGAGAGTGTGCAGGAGCAGCCTGTACAGTACGCGCCTCTCCGCGTCACAGAACGGTACGCTGGGCATCTCGGAAAGGCGGCTCATGTTGCATGGGGCCGGCTCTCGGGGAGGGACCCGGGCCTTGGGCCCTATTAACAATTCCGACTGAGCAGGGGCAAGCTCGTCCGGAATCGTTCCATGCACACGTCTCTCCTCAACACCCACCATCACAGCCACGACACCCCCCTCCCCCTGAGGAGTAGGGCCCTGGCTGAAGGTGACCAAATTCCTGATCTTGAGAGGTGAAGTGAGCTTGAGGGCTAAATAACCTGCTCCTGTATCTCTTTATAATATTGTAATTAAATAAACAGAGAGGTGAATTATAGACTTTCTAGAGCATGACTGACTAGAAAAGTAAACAGAGACATGGGAGCTGAATGCTAGTGCGGAGAAATGTGAACTTATTTAATTTTAAATGAGGTGACATTTTCAATCTGTTGGTATAATTTCATAGAGATCACAGAAGCAAAAACTAAGGTGGTCAGTGTTTATCAGGGCAGGTTGATAATTCTGATGAGTAGACATAATAGCTGTGGTTTATAACTAGAGGCAGGGAGTACTTACAAAAAATTATGCAAAGCCTTTGTAAAACACTGGTAGACAAATGTGCTGGAGAAGGGTCTGAAGAAGGGTCTCAACCCGAAACATTGCCTATTTCCTTCGCTCCATAGATGCTGCCTCACCCGCTGAGTTTCTCCAGCATTCGTCAGCATTTTTGTCTACCTTCGATTTTACAGCATCGAAGGTACAGTTCCTTCTTAAACGTTGTAAACACTGGTGAGAGCAATACAACAAGGAGTAGCAATGTTACAAAATTTTGAGATTTTAAAAATCAAGTCTGTAATTTATCCCATCAGATAAAGCAACAAAATAAGTTTAATTTGACACCTAATTCACTTTCATATCTCAAGTATTTAAAAAGTTATGGCCATTTTCATACTGGGAAATGAGCATCTTGTTCCCTATTGATTTTCTATGGACATAACAAAAAAGCTGTGATCGTGAACAGTCAAAAGCCCATAACTTTCTTAAAAATTAAGAGAACTGAATGAAATTTTCAGTTATCATAGATTGAAGCATTCTGAAACAAATATAAAATAATCTTACTTGGATGACCTGAAATTAAAGCATATAATTAGTTAGTTACCTAATTGTAGCTAATTTCAGACTTCAATTACTAGATCTAAACATCTATCCATTTCTTAATAAATGATTAACATTTTTAAATAGCCTAAATGTCCAAATAATATTCACAAATAATTCACAATAAAACATGATTTTAAAATCTCATTTACATTAATTTATAGGCCAAATGGAAGGAATTTAGTGTTTAATTGCTGTAAATAAATGCCCATTTAAATCAGCTTTCCAGTGTGTCCCTGTGGAACGCGTTGTTTTAGAACGTTCACATTGCGGTAGATTTGTGCCCCAAATGCCGAGAAAAATACTGCGCGATATAATGGGCCCAAATTGAGCTACTCGCAATATTAAACTTAGTATAAAGGGATCTTTAGAAGCCCTTTTTAATGTAAAAATATACAACCTAACTTCTGCTATTTGCTTTATGAGACCCTGCGGTTGCTGGCGGTCGCGGGTTTAGAGATTGATTTTTAAACTACTATAACTATTATTCAAGGCCTTTAAACCTAATAATAGCTTTTGCGACGGGGTCTTCCAGCGATTTTTCGTTAATAATTAACTAGGCTGAACATTTTCGATTGGAACAGCTTAGAGAAAATCGCGTTTTAAACCCGCCCCCTCTAAACGGCGCCAAAATCGCGCACACCCTCAGCAGCAGATCTTCAACGACGCTTCAGGTAGGCTTTGCAACATACCTACAAGGAGTATGTAAAAAAACAAGGAACTGCAGATGATGGTTTTTGGATATCCTAGAATGGAAAACTTCATCTTTTGAGCATATGCAGCGAAGAACAAGAAATTAATAGTGGGGGATAGCGTATTTACAAAATGCAGCGTGGGAGAAGGCATAGCCCAGATAACTGTGGGAGTTGATGGGTTTGCAGTAGATGTACGTTCGTAGTCTGCCCCCTGTAATGGAGACAGAGAGATCAAGAGAATGGAGAGAGGTGTCAGAGATAGTCCAAGTAACTTTAAGGTCATAAGGAATAGGAAGAGAATTAGGCCATTTGGCCCATCAAGTCTACTGCTATTTAATCATGGCTGATCTGTCTCTCCCTCCTAACCCCATTCTCCTGCCGTCTCTCCATAACTGCTGACACCTGTACTAATCAAGAATTTGACAGCAAGGTAGAAGTTAATGGTAAAGTTAATGAAATCACAAATTCTGCATGGGCGCAGGAGGCAGTCGCAATGCAGTTGGGATCACGGAGACATGGCTCCAGGGTGACCAAGGCTGGGAGCTGAACATCCAGGGTATTCAATATTCAGGAGGGATAGAGAGAAAGGAAAAGGAGGTGGGGTAGCATTGCTGATTAGAGAGGAGATTAACGCAATGGAAAGGAAGGACATTAGTTTGGAGGATGTGGAATCGGTAAGGGTAGAGCTGCGAAACACTAAGGGGCAGAAAACGCTGGCGGGTGTTGTGTACAGGCCACCTAACAGTAGTAGTGAAGTTGGAGATGGTATCAAACAGGAAATTAGAAATGCGTGCGACAAAGGCAAAACCGTTATAATGGGTGACTTCAATCTACATATAGATTGGGTGAATCAAATTGGCAGGGGTGCTGAGGAAGAGGATTTCTTGGAATGTATGCGGGATAGTTATCTAAATCAACATGTAGAGGAACCAACGAGAGAGCAGGCTATTTTAGACTGGGTATTGAGTAATGAGGAAGGGTTAGTTAGCAGTCTTGTTGTACGTGCCCCCTTGGGCAAGAGTGACCATAATATGGTTGAGTTCTTTATTAGAATGGAGAGTGACATTGTTAATTCAGAAACAATGGTTCTGAACTTAAAGAAAGGTAACTTTGAGGGTATGAGATGTGAATTGGCCAAGATTGACTGGCAATTAATTCTAAAAGGGTTGACGGTGGATATGCAATGGAAGACATTTAAAGACTGCATGGATGAACTACAAAAATTGTTCATCCCAGTTTGGCAAAAGAATAAATCAGGGAAGGTAGTGCATCCGTGGATAACAAGGGAAATCAGGGATAGTATCAAAGCGAAGGATGATGCGTACAAATTAGCCAGAAAAAGCAGCATACCGGAGGACTGGGAGAAATTCAGAGACCAGCAGAGGAGGACAAAGGGCTTAATTAGGAAAGGGAAAATAGATTATGAAAGAAAACTGTCAGGGAACATAAAAACTGACTGCAAAAGTTTTTATAGATATGTGAAAAGAAAGAGATTAGTTAAAACAAATGTAGGTCCCTTGCAGTCAGTAACAGGTGAGTTGATCATGGGGAACAAGGATATGGCGGACCAATTGAATAACTTCTTTGGTTCCGTCTTCACTAAGGAAGACATAAATAATCTGCCGGAAATAGCAGGGCACCGCGGGTCAAAGGAGTTGGAGGAATTGAGTGAAATCCAGGTTAGCCGGGAAGTGGTGTTGGGTAAATTGAATGGATTAAAGGCCGATAAATCCCCAGGGCCAGATAGGCTGCATCCCAGAGTACTTAAGGAAGTAGCTCCAGAAATAGTGGATGCATTAGTAATAATCTTTCAAAACTCTATAGATTCTGGAGTTGTTCCTGAGGTTTGGCGGGTAGCAAACGTAACCCCACTTTTTAAGAAGGGAGGGAGAGAGAAAACGGGGAATTACAGACCAGTTAGTCTAACATCGGTAGTGGGGAAACTGCTAGAGTCAGTTATTAAAGATGGGATAGCAGCACATTTGGAAAGTGGTGAAATCATTGGACAAAGTCAGCATGTATTTACAAAAGGTAAATCATGTCTGACGAATATTATAGAATTTTTCGAGGATGTAACTAGTAGTGTGGATAGGGGGGAACCAGTGGATGTGGTGTATCTGGACTTCCAGAAGGCTTTCGACAAGGTCCCACATAAGAGATTAGTATACAAACTTAAAGCACATGGCATTGGGGGATCAGTATTGATGTGGATAGAGAACTGCCTGGCAAACAGGAAGCAAAGAGTAGGAGTAAACAAGTCCTTTTCACAATGGCAGGCAGTGACTAGTGGGGTACCGCAAGGCTCAGTGCTGGGACCCCAGCTATTTACAATATATATTAATGGTCTGGATGAGGGAATTGAAGGGAATATCTCCAAGTTTGCGGATGACACTAAGCTGGGGGGCAGTGTTAGCTGTGAGGAGGATGCTAGGAGACTGCAAGGTGACTTGGATAGGCTGGGTGAGTGGGCAAATGTTTGGCAGATGCAATATAATGTGGATAAATGTGAGGTTATCCATTTTGGTGGCAAAAACAGGAAAGCAGACTATTATCTAAATGGTGGCCGACTAGGAAAAGGGGAGATGCAGCGAGACCTGGGTGTCATGGTACACCAGTCGTTGAAAGTAGGCATGCAGGTGCAACAGGCAGTGAAGAAAGCGAATGGTATGTTAGCTTTCATAGCAAAAGGATTTGAGAATAGGAGCAGGGAGGTTCTACTGCAGTTGTACAGGGTCTTGGTGAGACCACACCTGGAGTATTGCGTACAGTTTTGGTCTCCAAATCTGAGGAAGGACATTATTGCCATAGAGGGAGTGCAGAGAAGGTTCACCAGACTGATTACTGGGATGTCAGGACTGTCTTATGAAGAAAGACTGGATAGACTTGGTTTATACTCTCTAGAATTTAGGAGATTGAGAGGGGATCTTGTAGAAACTTATAAAATTCTTAAGGGGTTGGACAGGCTAGATGCAGGAAGATTGCTCCCGATGTTGGGGAAGTCCAGGACAAGGGGTCACAGCTTAAGGATAAGGGGGAAATCCTTTAAAACCGAGATCAGAAGAACTTTTTTCACACAGAGAGTGGTGAATCTCTGGAACTCTCTGCCACAGAGGGTAGTCGAGGCCAGTTCATTGGCTATATTTAAGAGGGAGTTAGATGTGGCCCTTGTGGCTAAGGGGATCAGAGGGTATGGAGAGAAGGCAGGTACGGGATACTGAGTTGGATGATCAGCCATGATCATATTGAATGGCGGTGCAGGCTCGAAGGGCCGAATGGCCTACTCCTGCACCTAATTTCTATGTTTCTATGTTTCTATTTGTCGAAGTAGCTGAGAAATAGTTGGGGGATGGTGTCATGGAACATTTGGAACAAGGACATTTCCTGGCAACCAAAAAAAGACTGGCAGAGCAGGGGCCCATGTGAGTGCCCACTGCTACACTTTTAAATTTAAGAAAGTGAGAAGAGCTAAAAGAGAAGTTGTTGAGGGTGAGGACAGGTTCTGCCAGGTGGAAGAGAATGTTTGTAGTGGGAAATTGTTTCGGTCTCTGTTTACAGTAGAACTGGAGAGCATTGAGACATTCCTGGCGAGCGATGGGCATGTAAAGGGACTGGACGTCCATGGTAACAACAGGGGCCTAGACATTGAAAGTTATTGAAGAGTTGAAGGGCGTGTGAGGTGACTCAATGTAGGTTGGAAGGGTCTGGGCAAAAGGGTCAAAGGTATTTTATTGTCATGTGTACCGTTTAAGGTACAGTGAAACTCGATTTACCATACAGTCGTACCAGTAAAAAGCAACAAGGCACACAACTATATAAAAGTTAACATAAACATCCACCACAGCGGATTCCCTACAATCCTCACTGCGATGGAAGGCTATAAAGTCGAATCTTCTTCACACTTTATTCTCCCGCGGTCGGGGTGATCGAAGCTCCCGTAGCCGGCGATCGAAGCCCACACATTGATGTGATCGAAGCTCCCACGATTGGGATGGTTGAAGCTCCTGCAGCCTGGAGCTCCCAAAGTCAATCCCTAACCAAGGGATTGCGAGCTCCATGATGTTAAAGTCCGCAGGCTCCTACGGTTGGAGCTCGAGGTCGATTCCCGACAGAGACCACCAGCTCCACGAGGTTAAGTCCTGCAGGCTCCCATGGTTGGAGCTCCCAAAGTCAATCCCCAACAAGAGGCTGCCTGCTCCTCGATGTTAGGCCGCAGTTACGATACGGGAAAAAAATTGCATCTCCGTCAACGTAAGAGATTTTTTTTAAAAGGTTCCCCCCACAACCGCCACATAATACAAAGCTAAAGAATGCTAAAACATAAATTTAACACATACTAAAAAACACTAAAGAAAGAAAAGGATGAGACAGACTGTGATAAGATGGATGGTAAGGGGTGATAAGATGGAATCAAGGTATTTGGAGATGAGTTCAGTAGGGCAGGAGCAGGCAGAAACAATGGGTCTGCCAGGGCAGTTCTATTTGATGGTTTTGGATAGGAGATAGAAGTAGGCAGTGTGGGGCTGAGGAACGATAAGGTTGGAAGCTGGGGAGGGGAGATCGCTAGAGGTGATGAGATCAGAGACAGTTTGGCAGATGCACAACAGTTTTATAAGAATCATTTTTATAGTATCTGCTCGTGTGTCAATAATGCTAATGTCATAAAATCTATTATATTGGAGACTGAGGTTTCAACTCTTTTTTTGTATTTTTATTGCACTTTAAAATAAAGATTGAAACTATTGAGGGAGTGTTGCAATATTTATGCTGTAGTGAGATTAGATTCATCAAGAACTACTGAGATGCTAGTGACTCTTCCATGCAACATTATGTTTGAGACTTGACAGTGATGGAACTGTGAAGATTATCACAGTCAAACCTAATAACCTCTGGCTGTATCCACTTCATTTTTATCGAAGGTCATTATATAGTAATCAAAGCAATGTATATTTTATATGGAAAACAAATATGTCTGCGAAATGTTCCTAATCCTTGTCTTTATTATTCAAACTTTGATTGTTTTCTCTGCAGTATTGGACATTTTGGGTAGACCTGATAGAAGTATATAAAATCATGTGAGGCATAGATAGGATATTCAGTCAGTATACTTTTTCCTGACAGATATGTCAAATAGAGTGCATATCTTTAAGATGAGAGGGGAAACATTTGATGCAGATGTGTGAGGGACCATGTTTTTTGCATTGAGAGTGGTGGATGCCTGGAATGTGCTGCCCAGGGTGATGGTGGAGGCAGATATGATATGGGTGTTCAAGAAGCTTTTGGATAGGAGCCTATATTTGCAAGGAATGGATGGATATGGATCACGTTCAGGAAGAAGAGATTAGTTTAACGTTTTGTCATGTTTGGCACAGAGCTAATGTCTTCTACCCTGTCTCTTCTTAAGGTCATTAAATTTATAGGGCAAGTTGTTGTCTGTAGAACATAAATGTTTCATTTTATGAAAATAATATGTTTTGTTTTGCTGTGTGACATTTACAAGAAGATCAGAGGAATTATGTACCAATTTGCAATGATATTAATAATTTATATCTGTATTCAGTTTTATGTTGCAATTAAAATGTTAATGGGAATGTGAAATGTTATCCTTGTTTAAAACTGTGATTTTATTTTTAATTCATCCTAAATATTCTTCGTAATTTCGACGTTTCCTGTAATGAAACTGTTTTACCTGGCACTCACCACTTGCTGAAGAACCTCCAGATATATTTTGGTAAGGCGAAAGCTAGCTATTAAGGCAAACAAATGTAATGATCAAGTACATTAAACTACTCTGCCAATTTAGGTCAAGTTTGGAATAAAGCAGTTATTCTCAGCAAGAATGTCTTCTTGGATGTTAATGCTAAATGCATGCAAACTTGACCTCTAATCCATGGAATTAATTTAACAAATGTGATATGGTGAAGACCTTGACTGTATAGGGTACAAGGTGTCTACTAAAATGAATGCTAAACCTTTACTTTTAATAGTAACCGGGAATTACAGTAAAAGTGTTACAACTTCCTTCGAAACAATCAGGCTAAGAATATGTGGGCAAGATTTAATACAGACTTGAAGGACAACTTTTTCACTCAGATGGCAGTGGGTATATGGAACGAGCTGCCGGATGAGGTAATTGAGGCAGATACTATAAAAGCATTTAAAATACAGTTGGACAGGTAAATGGATAGAAAAGGTTTAGAGGGATATGGGCCAAATGCTGGCAACTGGGACTAGCTTAAATGCTCCATCTTGGTTGGCATGGACAAATTGGGCCGGAGAGCCTGTTTACGTGTTCTATGACTCTGTGACTCTAAGAAAGAACATCTCAACTAAAGTTGGGGCCCCTGACTTGTATACACCATTCCTGGTTGGCAGTGTGCACTGCAATTGAGAAGTTATTTGGACTATGAGTGATAGTAGGGCAATCAACTCGCGTACTGATGGTATTTACAGATGATGCAATGTCACGTGATAAAAGCACTCGTGTGCTGCTACACATTCATGATCACATTCTGAATTACAATCTTCTGGGAAAGGCATCAAAGCAAATTCAAGAGAACTGAGTGAGAGTGAATGAATGTGTCCTTTGAAGATGTAGCAAGAAATATCATATATTTCAAGAAAGTGTGATTCTAGTCCCACTGTCTCTGGGAATCACTCTGAAAATCATTATATGCAATGTAAAAGGCCAAACTGCAGAAGGATTTGAAAGATAAATATAACACCTAACCCATGAAATTGCATTATCTGTTATATACGGAGTAAATCTGGCTATGATTTTATGCAATTCCAAGGGACAAAATTGAACTCTACAGACATGCATATGGAGGACTATGCTCTATGAAATGAAATGAAGGTATAATGCATTATTGCATTCACCTAAAGATATCATGGACAATATGCCATGATTATATTGGGGTGGGAATATTTTATGACCAATGGTCAGATCACAAAAAAGGAAGACTTTTAGCAGTTCCTAATTTATCATGGCGTTTGTGTTGAACCATCATCAGGAAAATGTAATGTAAAATTAACATAGTTGATGATGCCACGTTATTAAACGTGTGATTTTTTTAACCTACTAAAGAAGCTGTTCCTTAACAATCTAATTGATATTTTAGAAATCTTGATCATCGTACTTCAATACAATTCTGACCTATCATGATTTATTCGGAAACTACAAATGAATGTCAACTAATAATGCACAACAGGTTCAAACTTTCCTCCATTGTTACCAGATTACATAAATTTGCTTATTGTAACTTTTGATTCCAAGGTTAGTGAAGGAAATCTTGATACTTGGACAAAGTGATTACTACTTCATTTGAGGATCATTCAAAATAAGTTTACTGGTAGTCTGTTTGTCATTCCTTTTTCATTTTTCATTCTTCCCAGAGGGAATACAATACTCTGCAGAGACTATACTTTTGTTAATCGATGCATAGAAACTTACCTTGCTGTGTAAAATGTGGAAGAAAAAATATATGCTATTCTTGGTCGAAGGATGATTGACGTACCACATTATTCCAGGCATTCTTTCAGCATTTTGATGTATTCTTTGTACCATTGATTTACCTGACAGATTCAAATATCTAAAAAGTTTATTCATCCTCCTGGCAGACGGCCATGTTCCAACTGGTTACTTTAGTCATCCATGTCAAAGCATAATGTTATTTTTATGAAATCACTTAAAAGTACAAGGATTTTTTTTCCATGGAACAGGAATATCTCTTAATTGACTTTACTGTTTATGGTTAAAAAAAATCTGCTGACGTATGGAAAGAATGAAGTTTGAGATGATGACATAAGTGTGGTCTGTTGCTGGTGCTCAGCACAAACATTCCTTGCAGAGTGAAGAGGGTAGAAGCCGTGAGCAAGGAGGGTTGCTGCGAGTGAGGAAGGCCGCCGAGAGTGAGGAGGGGCCACCGAGAGGGCAGGGGGACCCGCACCGCCAAAGTGTACGGGGACCACCAAGAGCATAGGAGGACCTGCACCGTCGAGAGCAAAGTGGGTCACTGAGAGCAACGCAGCGGGGGCCAACAAGATCGAGGGGAGACCCAGGGGTGGACCGCCGAGAACAAAGAGGGGACCTGGCGGAGGGAGGCCGAGTGCTGCCATGTGCGGCGGCAGGCCTGATTCGCTTTTGCGAGCAGAAGATGAGACTGTTCGATTAATTTTTTGTAGCTTTTTCGGCGCCCGAAAAGTGGCGACTCATTTGTGTACTGCCTCGGTGAGGCCTGCTGTATGATTTTACCGGATTGTATGCAAAGCAAAGCATTTCACTGTACCTTGATACATCTGACAATAAAGTATCATTCAATAAACTATCATTGAATCGTTAGAAGTCCATCATATCAGAAGTATTCAAGAGTTTATCTGAGGATGCACATCTAAAATACAAATACCGTGGAAGAACCCTTTGCAAATGAGACTATGATACCGATTGCACTGAAAACACCATCTGCCATCTAATTTGTCGATAATTGCACAACTTACCATCGTCATAGACTATTAGTATGCTTGTGAAGTTTTCCTAGAATTCCTGAAAGAGTAGTGGGAAATAAGGTAGCTCGGCAGCATCAATGGTAATCATTAGATATGCATCCAAGTCAGCTATTATAAATCATTGGAGAGTGAATTATCGTGTCCCATGGCACTTCGAGAAAGAATGTTCCTTAAAAGCAACAACCTAGTTGCGATGATGCTTTGAGGGTCTTCTATATATGCAAACAAAATATGATAACAAATTGGGTACAGGGGATTGTTTGCATCTTTTCGACAGGAACATATAATTCAAATTAGTTTTTTTTTCATAACATTATTGGGATAAATTTAGGCAGAAATAGCTGTGAATCTGTAATGCAACGTGAATACAACATTGCCTTGAAATTCATCCCATTTTGGCAGCGCTCGACGTTAAATGGTGGTGCTGTGCTTTGTAGTTAGCTTCCAAAATCTGGTCCCAGTCAGTACATTAAAACTGATATCCATCCAGGATTGTGTACTCGAGGCCTCTCCGTGGAATCTAGTAATATTTTTTTTGAAATAAATTATCCAAGGGGCAAAGCTGTAAAAACAATGAATAAAATATCATTCACCACAGAATTTCAGAATTCTGCCAATCCAGGCTTTCTCCATTGAATGGGCTACTGAAGGCCTCACTGCAGCATGGGGCTCAATTAGACTGTTTGCCGCTTCAAGTAGCCGAGCACGCAGAAGGAACGCGGCCTGCCATGGCATGGAATGGTGGAGCAGCGGTGGAAGACATTGACAAATCGCTTGTCAAGCATGGCCTCGCAACTCGATACAATACATTACGATACGATAGAACTTTATTTATCCCAGGAGGGAAATTAGTTTGCCAACAGTAATAAAAAACACAAAATACACAAATCATGAAATTAAAGTGACGAGTGGCAAGACTGTCCAGGTACACTCCCAGGTATCTATACTCCCTAGTAAACTGCACATCCACACCATTAATGGAGACAGGGGACAGGGGTGTTCCTCTCCTCCTAAAGTCCACCACCAACTCCTTAGTCTTGTCGGTGTTGAGCTGCAGGTGATTCGCCCACACCACTCTACAAAGTAATTGACTACACCTCTGTATTCAGCTTCCCTCCCCTCTGTGATGCAGCCCACAAATGCAGTCATCTGAAAACTTCTGCAGGAGGCGGAGTTATATCTGAAGTCCGAGGTGTAGACAGGAAGGGAGAGAGGACCGTCCCCTGTGTGGCCCATGTGTTGTTCATCACCATGTTCGAGGCACAGTTCTGTAGCCTGACAAATTGTGGTCGTCCAGTCAGGTAATTGGTGACCCAGGACACCAATGGAGCATCCACCTGCATCTTCATCAGTTTGCTCCCTAGCAGTGCAGGCCAGGTCGTGTTAAAAGCACTGGAGAAGTAAAAAAACATGACTCTCACAATGCTTCCCTGCTTATCCAAGTGATCATAGGAACGATGGAGCAGGTGGATGATGGCGCAGCAACCCCCATCTTTGTTTGATAAGCGAACTGCAGGGGGTTCAGGTAGGGTTTAACCAGGGGTGTTCAAGAAGGAACTGCAGATGCTGGAAGATCGAAGGTACACAAAAATGCTGGGGAAACTCAGCGGGTGCAGCAGCATCTATGGAGCGAAGGAAATAGGCGACGTTTCGGGCCGAAACCCTTCTTCAGACACTTTTGTGTACCTTTAACCAGGGGTCGCAGGTGAGTGAGCACCAGCATCTCCAGGGACATCATGATGTGTAAAGTCAGCGCCACCAGTCTGTAGTCATTGGAGGAGCTGGGGCGCGTCCTCTTTGATACAAGAACCAGGCAGGATATCTTCCACATCACAGGAACCCTCTCCAGGCTCAGGTTCAGGTTCAAGATATGTTGTAGTACTCCACACAATTGGCTGGCACACACCTAGAGTACCCTAGGGCTGACACTAAAGGGACCTGTAGCTTTGCCTGGGCGGAGTCTGCTCAGCTCCTTCCTCACCTGCTCAGCCTTGATGGTCAGGCTCGACAAAGAAAGAGCAGAGGAAGTGGACCAGGGGGATTGAGGGGGAGAGACTGTCAGGGAATAGGTGGGAGGGTGGGCAGAGGCCCCACCATCAAATTTATTAAAAAACATGTTCAGCTCGTTGGCCCAGTCCTGATTGCTTTCCCTCACCAGGCCACTGGTCTTCTTGTAGCCTGTAATGCTCTTCATCCTGTTCGTCACATCCCTCATGTTGTTCTGCTGAAGTTTCCGCTCCAGCTTCCTCCTGTAGTCGTCTTTGCCCTGTCTTAGTCTCGCCTTCAGGTCTTTCTGCACCCGTTTCACCTCCTCCCAATCACCATTCCAGAAGGCCCTCTTCTTCTGGTTGAGAAGGGTCTTTATGTCAGTGCTGACCCAGGGCTTGTTGTTGGGGAACCAGTGTACAGTCTCCTCAGGGACAACGTTATCCAACCTAGTGCCACCACCAGTAAAACTGGCTTTTATGGCCATGCTAAGACTCTAACATTTTTAATACATCTGAACTTGAAGGGTAAACGATAACATGCAAAATAAATTCACTGCACCCAGGTACATCTGACAATAAAGTACCATTGAACCTTTTCAGCAAAATTTCCCAACACTGCTCCCCCTCACTCTTTGGCTTCTTAACCCTCTGAAACTTCTAATCTTTGTTTGTCTTCTGATCTAATGTTTGTCCCCCATGCTAACCTTAGTGTTTTACACCAGAAGGGAGAATAGCTGGACATCATCCTTTTGTTGTCTGCTGTTAATAAACAATTGAAAGGACCTCTTGTAATCGAAGGATCTTGTCCCAATCTACCTTGTTGCGGCCCTTGCTTATGTTCACTTTCTCAATTCCTATAACACGATATTCACATTCCGTTTTGTTTCTCTTTTTGCACTCATATTGGTTTAATTGTACTCATGAATGGGATGATTTGCCCAGATGGAACTCAACACAAAGGTTTTCACTGTTTCTGGGGTACATGTGGCAATCTACCAATACCAGTACCAAAATAATTGCATCTTTGTCAAACACAGTGCTGGAGGAACTCAGCAGGTCCCTCCCCAGATGCTGCCTGTAGAGTTGAATTCCTCCAAACACTTTGTGTTTTGAACTACATTCCATCATCTGCAGTTTCTTGTGCCTCCAATTTTTATTGATGTTGTTTTGTGGCACATGTTGGGAGCTGTAAATTATTGAGTAGATAAAATTCTACAGTAAATTATTAAGGAGATATTTTACTGGGCCATCTTTTTCCCAGGTGCATTTGTGGTTGCCCCATTAGTTCCTGAGGATCTGTGTCGTTTAATGTAAGCAAGACATATAATTCAATTTCCTGGACCAAATATTTGCATAGCATGAGTGTGCAGCCACCTTGCAAAGCTGAGGTAACAGCATAATGGGTTGGAGACACTCAGACACCATCTGTGAAAAGATAAACAGAGTTAAAGTATCAGTTTGAGGACTCATCAGAACAAAGTCAAACAAAAGGTCTTAAACATGCAACTTCAATACTGTTTGTCTTTCCACAGATGCTGCCTGAATTGCTGATTGGTGCCAATATTTTATGTTCATGTTTCAGATTTTCAACATCTAAATTTTAGTTTTTGATAATGTTAGGACATTAATTCTCTGAGGTTGAGAGGTTTGAAAAGCTTTTGAACTGGTCATAGGTATATTTGCTATGGAAATAGGTATATTTGTGTGTGTGTCAATAGATGGGGTATCTGTGTATCTATGGGAGTGAGCTTCACAACCCTCAAAAAAGGACACAAAGTGCTGGAATAATTCAGCGGGTCAGGCAGTATCTACGGTGAACATGGATAGATGACATTTCAGGTTGGGACCTTTCTTTCCAACACTAAATTGAAGTATCTGGGTCCCCTGCCCTAAAAGCTTATTGACCTTCCAGATTAATTACTTTGAATCAGCAAAGGTATTGAAACATTTAAAGGTAACTTGTCAGCTACAGTGGGCTTGCATTATAAATATGTAATTCAACAGAGCTATTTGTCTGCTTCAAATATTGAAGTCAGCAATATCATTGTAGCATTTGAAATCGTATTGAATCACCTGCTCTAACCTTTGATCTCATGAGTATAAAAACTTAATGCGTTTTGAGTTTGGGAAATTCTAACCAAGAGTGTCTGCAGGGGAAAGTCTAATGAGTGGCAAGGATGGGAGGGGAGGGAGTTAATTAAAGATGGGTGTGAACACCACTGTGTATGACTATCGAATGTGCAGACAAAGATTTTGAGAAGAGTTTTTGCAGGGGATTTTTTAATATATATGTTTATATGTTTATTCTGAATAGTGTTGGAATTGAAATAACATTTCTCTTGATAGAGACATTTATATCAACCAGCTTCAGCCCTCGAGTGGCTTAGTTCACAGATCACAACAGGGAATTCTACCCTTTGTACCTTTGGATTACTTATTTGCTTTACCATGTAATGGACTGGCAAGGCAGCTTCAGTGAAGGTCACCATCCTGCAGCTCCAAGTAGACCATGTACAAACTGTGATGAGCCTACACGGGCCTCTCAAAGAATCAGTTTCACAAGAGTCCGGTTTAGCTGGAGCTTTGCCAATAAATAGCCAGCTCCAGCATGCAGCTCTTTGACTATTACAGACTGCCAATGTTTGTCATCAGCCTTTCTTCAAAGTCATCCCTCTACTCCAAACCTCTCAGCCAATCGTACATAGATTTGTGAGCCGATATGGTCTTTTACTGAATAAAGTGGATGCAATTTAACTCCACTTTGAGCTTTGTCTTCTATCTGTGCGCAGACTAAGCATTCACACGATAATCTGCAACTACAAATAACTGTAAGGGGCTCTGCCTTGTCCTTGTATTGTGCTTTGTTCATTCATGCCCTCATTCCCTCGTGGGGCTTTACCTTGTTTCATAATTGTACTGTGTACCACTTGCCTGTCACTTTACTATTGTTTCAACATGTGCCTGATGTTCATCTGGTGTCCTTGTTTGTGTTTTTGTCATTCATTACTGTGGCATTCAGCTGTCGGCCTGTCTTATCAGGGTGTAGCACATTGCTTAATCTTTGTATTGTACTGCTGGCCTGGTATTCATCTTACAAAATACTAGGCACTGATCCAGGAGCTTCCCAGCATTCATATGTTCAGCACCTGCTTTTTGTCTTTCTTCAGTTACACTAGAATATTTTCTTTCATCAGCAGCTTCTCTTATTACCAAATTCATCCACCACCCCCAAAATATTCAATCCCTCCACTGCAGCAGCTGCAGTGTGTACTGTCTACAAAGTGCAGGGGCGGCACATTCACGGGTCGATGTGTCCGGATCAAGGTATCGGTCGAATGCACCACTGAAGGCCTTGTGGCAGCCTGGGGCTCGATTGGACCAGGCACCAATCCAAGAGGGTAAGGAGCAGCAGTGGAGGACATCGACAGCATCGTCCGGCCAGGCTGATCCCTGCAACTCCAACCCAGTGCCACCGCAAGGACAACTGGCCTTTATGGCCAAGATAAGACCCTACAATTTTAACAACTTTGAACTGGAAGGATACAAAATTATGCCGGAAGTGTGGCGGTACTTCTGTTCTGACTCATTGCAATCTGCTCTTCCTACATTCTCGTACTTTAGGTATGATTGTGCCCATGTACAGTAAGATTGTATGCAAAAATTGAATTTCACTGTATTTAAGTACATCTGACAATAATACAATACAAAACAATACAATACAATATGGTTTTATTCGTCACATTGCACATAAAGTGCAAGTGAAATGAATTTGCCACAAATACACAATAAAAAATTTAACACAAACATCCACCACAGCATTCATCACTGTGGTGGAAGGCACAAAATTTGGCCAGTCCTCCTCCAATTTCCCCCGTGGTCAGGACCTCAACCCTCCGCAGCCGTCGCTGCGGGCGTCCAGATGTGCAGACAAGGTAAAGTCAAGGTAAGTCCAGAGTCGGCTCTTCCCCACCGGAGACCGCAGCTTTAGGTTGGTGTAGGCCACAGGCCGGCGGTCAAAGATTTAAAGTCTCCGCCGCACCGCAGCCAGAAGCACCGCAGACCGCAGGGTACCATTGAACCATTGAGCTGTTCACTTCAGCTATGTGAAAGTACCTTTTGAATCCACAACTTCTCCCACAAGAGGAACAAGAACAAATAGTGCATGGAAACACATTCCCTACAGGTTGTGCTCCCATCCAGACATAGAAATATATTGCTGTTCATTCACCATTGCTGGATCTAAATCCATATCTCTCTCCTTAACAGTACATTGTAAGTACCTTCACCAGATGAATACATCCAATTCTAGAGAGGAACTCTACTCAAGGAGCATGAGAGATGGGCAATAAATGCTGACATGAGCAGCAAAATTCAAACCATGGATACTGAATTAAAATGATTAAAACCACTACTTTGTTTATTCCTCCTATGTACTCCTCATTACTAAAACATTTCTGCAGTTATCCAAATACTATACCTTTTGCAAAGTTATTGTCCAAGAAGTAAGATACATGTTCATGAGTTGAACATGTTCATGAGTTGTTCTTGTCATGATGCAGTAATATTAATCACTAAATTCAGGCAGCAGAAACTATGGCTTTTAAACTATCCACAAACCCTTTTCAGCGTAAGTGATGAATTAATACTATTCTGGAAAACAACTTTACACAAGGCTGAAGGTAGACAAATGCTGGAGAAACTCAGCGGGTGAGGCAACATCTATGGAGAGAAGGAGTAGGCGACCTTTCAGGTTGAGACCCTTCTTCAGACTGATGTCGGGGGGGGGGGGGGGTGGGAGGGGGTGAGGGTGCGCGGGATAAAGAAAGGAAGAGGTGGAGACAGTAGGCTTTGTGGGAGAGCTGGGAAGAGGAGGGGAAGGAGGGAAAAAGCAAGGGCTATCTAAAATTAGAGGTCAATGATCATACCGCTAGGGTGTAAATTACCTAAGCTGGGGTGTGAACTAACATTGAATTTTCTAATTTTAGATAGCCCTTGCTCTGAAAGGTTAGATCGTATATGGGATCCAGGGAGAGCTAGCCGACTGTATAGAAGCTTGGCTTCATGGAAGGACGCAGTGGGTTAAATGGTGGTTGTGGGATATTTTTCAGAATGGAGCTTGTGACTAGTGGTGTGCATCAGGGACTGGTGCTGGGTCCATTGGTGTTGGTGGTTTATATCAATGATTTGCATGAGATTGTACAAGGCATGATTAATACGTTTTACAGATAACAATAAAGTGATATAAATAAATAATGACGATTTACAGCAGGATCTTGATAAACTGGTCATGTAAGCAGTGGAATGGTTAATGTAGTTTAATTTAGTTTAGTTTAGAGATACAGCACGGAAAAAGGCCCTTCGACCCACCGTGTCTATACCGACCAGCGATCTCCACTTATTACCACTACCTACACATATTAGGGACATTTTTTTACATTTACCAACAGATTTACCTACATACCTGTACTTCTTTGGAGTGTGGGAGGAAACCCACGCGGTCACGGGGAGAATGTATAAATTCCGTACAGACAGCACCTGTAGTCGGGATCGAACCCAGCAACTCTACCGCTGTGCCACCATGCCACCTTTTTTTAATGCAGGCAAGTGCAAGGTATCCTGTATCTAGACTGTGAATGGCTCGATTGTAATCATGTATAGTCTTTCCGCTGACTGGATAGCATGCAACAAAAAGCATTTCACTGTACATTTAGGACTGAGATGAAAAAAAACTTTTCACCCAGAGAGTCGTAATCTGTGGAATTCTCTGCCACAAAAGGCAGTGGTGGCCAATTCACTGAATGTTTTCAAGAGAGAGTTAAGATTTAGCTCTTAGGGCTAACAGAATTAAGGGATATGAGGAAAAAGCAGGAACGGGGTACTGATTTTCAGATGATCAGCCATGATCATATTGAATGGAGGCGTTAGCTCAAAGGGCAGAATGGCCTACTCCTGCACCTATTCTCTATGCTTCTACATTTCTATGTACATGTAACAATAAGCCAAACTAGACCAAACTATTGCATTTTAGGGAGTCAAACTATGGCAGGACCTTCACAGCGAACAGTGGAGCCCTGGGGAGTGTTGAAGTATAGAGGAATCTAGGACTGCAGGGATATAATTCTCTGAAAGTAACATCACAGATAGGGTGGTCAAGTAGGCTTTTCGTACATTGGCTTTCATCAGTCACGATATTGAGTACAGAAGTTGGCATGTTATGTTACAGTTGTTCAAGTTTGTGAGGCCACATTTGGAGTATTCTGTTCTGTTTTGGCCACCTTGCTCGAAGGATACCATTAGGCTGAAAGAATGTAGAGAAATTTATGAGGATGTAACCAGGACTCGATGGTCTGCGCCATAGGCAGAAGTTGGAAAGGCCAAGACTTTATTCCTTGGGATGCAGTAGGCTGAGGATTGATCTCTGAAGAAGGCCTCCTCCTGCACCTATTTTCTATGTTTCTATGTTTCGAAGGGTCTCGACCCGAAAAGTCACCCATTCCTTCACTCCAGAGATGCTGCCTATCCCGCTGAGTTACTCCGGCATTTTGTGTCTATCTTCAGTTCAAACCAGCATCTGCAGTTCCTTCCTACACATTGATCTTATAGAGATGTATAAAAGCATGAGGGGAATAGATAGGGTGAATGTACAGTTTAAAAAAAAATCCTGAGTGGCCATAGCACTGCACTGCTGCCTTTTTGGTACCATCTCTAAAACACATTTCCTCTCCGAAAAATTCTTCAGCTGTGAATGAACATGCCTTGGAGTCAAAGAGGTGATGTTCTGCTGTTTAAAGGTACGGCGCCCATGTCGGGGCGGCCCAGCCCGAGGGAGGAGCGGCGCCCATGTCGGGGCGGCCCAGCCCGAGGGAGGAGCGGCGCCCATGTCGGGGCGGCCCAGCCCGAGGGAGGTACGGCGCCCATGTCGGGGCGGCCTGGCGTGGGGCTGAGACGGTAACGGTACTCACGTGGGGGCGATCCGGCTCGGGGCTGGAACGGTGCTCCAGTGGCTGGGACGGTGTTCTGGCGGTGGTGGCCTGAGTCCGGGGTTCGGCCGCGGGCCAGCGGCTGCGTCAGCAGGACTGGTGGGCGGCAGCTTCGACCACCCCGGGGCGCGGTGATTGAGCCGCGGGACAGTTTTTAACATCGCCCGGTGGGGTATCGCCTCAGCGCAGAGAGAGAAGAGGAGGGAAGAGACTGCAGCCCTAAGACTTTTGCCTCCATCACAGTGAGGAGATGCTGGGTGGACTCACTGTGGTGGATGTTAATATGTGTTTATTGTTGTTTTTTATTGTATTGTATTGTATGTTTGACTGCTGCAATTTCGTTCAGACTTCGGTCTGAATGACAATAAAGGCTATCTAATCTAATCTAATCTAATCTAATCTAAGTTATCTTATTGTCTACTGACCTTTTTTCCACCCTGGAGCTATTACCTTTGACTACCTTCGATCACCTTCAACTACATACAACTAGCATCATGACCTACTACGACTGGCTTCAACTAAACCTATGACTATATAAATAACAATTTCTAACAAAGTAAAGGCGCTGGTGTGTTTTCTTTCTGATTGCATCTATATGTTGATCTCAGAACAAGTTATCTGAGATAGTAATGCCCAGTAATAGGAAGCTGATAAATCTCACCATTGCTGCCCACCTTTGAAAATTCTACTGGCAAAAATTGTATTAACACTGAGCAAGAAGTTGTTATTGTGGCACTTCTCAACCAGTTAAAACAAAAGGTTTTCACTGTATCTCAGTGCATGTGACAATAAACTAAACTAAACTAATATTTTAGGATATTACAGAGGAACAAGTCTTGGAGCTTGGAGGGCATGAGAGTGTTGAACGGTGAGTTGTAATCAATACCAGCAGCCTGATGTATGTGTTCCTGTTATCCAGCTGGTTCAGGCCACAGAGGAGAGGCAGTGAGATTGCAGTTGCTGTGATCCATCATTGTGTTAGTCAAATTGAAGTGGATCCAGGTCATTGGGCCAAATTGGCCAGCAGACAATCCTGGTGCAACTTGTGCACACCATTTTCCCTTCTGACAGGAGCTCTCTTTTTTGCCTACCTACCCAGGAACCTCAGTGTACAGATTTGCTATTTCAGTCCAGTTAGATTGATACCAGCTACAAAAATGAGTACATCCTCAGTATGATAGGGTAACATCATATGGGCTGTATACATGGTGAAAATATGCAGCCAACCTGAGATGAAAGAAATATCTCAGACTGGGAGTGAAATCATCTGACAGGTTATTATGAATGAATAGACATCGCTGTTGTTTTATTCTGAACCATACATTTATAGTGTAACCTATTCATAACCCCACTTTGCACACTGTCAAATCATTTCTTCTAACACTTATGTGCCAGTGAATGTTTATTTCAAACTGAACATTTAACATTATTTGTAAGTAAAAAATTGACAGAGAAGCAAAAATCATGTGCCCTGGAGTAATATATAGAAAATTATACAAATATGTGAGACGAGAATGATGCAGCATTGTTTGTAAATATGCAATTAATCTTACAAATTAAACATCTATTTTTTATTCTATAATACCGTGACATTTATAACACTTACATTACAAATGAGTACTGTGATCCTTTACAGTGCAAGATCCATGATTGGACACTCTTCTACATAGATATAACCATGGAAACAACTTCTGTTCAGTTTCCATTCAGCAAATTGCTCATCCAGGAATGAATCAGTCATTTCAGCACAAACTGTCCACCAAAGGCACAGGTTTTGTTTATGATCCTTACCTCATATTAATAGTACCTTGATCCAATGGTCAGAGATTGTGAATGTCCTTATAAACCCCTGATGTACTTTTTTATCTTTCAGTTACACATTTCACAATAATCAAATGTCCATTTAAATATCTGAGATATAAACCAACTCCATGGCTTTGGCTCATCAGCTGCTGAAACCCTCATCTATTTCTTTTTGTTTTCTTAGATATCTAACTCCTGATTATCCACTCTTCAGTCACTATTAACTTAAGTTTATCAAATGTCTGCTGCCCATATTCCTGCCTTGCACCAAATCCTATTCCTTGCAATGTTTGTGCTTAAAGAATTAGTTTACTCCTGGTCTGGTAACATATCAATTGTATAATTTTTATTCTGCGATGAATTAATTTTGAGTAACATTTGAGGAACAAGGCATCATCACTGGAGCGCCGGATGTTGGTCGCTGCCGAAGTCCGCCGACAGGAGGAGTTGAGTAGCTGTGCCAAGGCTGTGTCGCAAGCTAAACAGGGCCAGTGGATGAGATGGGAGAGTGTGGAAAAGAGGAAGATCAACTGGAAGGACATGTGGGAGATGGAGGCGAGCAGGATAAGTTTCCTCATTCGGGCAACCTATGATGTCTTTCCTAGCCCAAAAAATCTAAACCAATGGCTGGGCAAAGATCCATCATGCCCCCTGTGTTCAACACCAGCCACACTTAGGCACATCCTCACTGCATGTAATGTAAGCCTCTCCCAAGGACGGTACACCTGGAGACATAATCAAGTGCTCAAATGCCTGGCAGCGACTCTGGAACGCAGGAGAACAGCCAACAATGCCCTGCTGCCTAGAACAACCTCTCCAGTTAAGACGATTGCCTTTGTTTGAGGGGGGGAACAAAGGCAATGGAAAATTCCACCAAGGACCAGGTTTGGACAGCTGGAGGCAGCCCGGGATTGGCAGATGCTGGTGGATGTGGACCAACGGCTTACAGTTCCATCAGAGATAGCCATCACCAACTAGAGGCCTGATCTTGTGCTCTGGTCGAACTCTCAGCGCATGGTGTACTTTGTGGAGCTCACAGTCCCTTGGGTGGATGCTGTGCAGGAAGCTTTTGAAAGAAAGAAACTGCGATATACAGAGCTTGCAGCAGATGCAGAACAGCGGGGCTGGAGAGCTAAGATCTGCCTGGTAGAAGTTGGATATCGAGGATTTGTGGCAACATCTACCTTAAGACTGATGAAGGACCTGGGGATCAGCGGACAAGCCCTACGCCAGGCCATCAAAGAAATATCACGGGTGGCAGAGTGGAGTAGCCAGTGGCTCTGGCTGAAGAGGAAAGACCCCATTTAGTCTCCCAAATAACTGACTAGACAGATGCAGAGGGAGGTGGTTCTGGGACGCCAGAATGCACCGCTGAGCCTACTGGAGACGTTGTGGGTTCAATCAGCGAAACGCAGATGACAGTAAGTGCCCACTTGATAACACCAATGATGTGTCTGCCTAGCTTTTCTCAACATCGGAGGAGCATAGGTCAGTGCAGAAGGCTCCCATCACCATTGGGAGTAAATTGATATTTGGCACTTTGGACTTTTAACATCTAGTCCTGTGTATTTGTAATCATGAGTAACATTTCTGATCAAATCTTTCAATGTCATCACCAATTTTCTGGCACCCTTGGTTCCAGGTTCTTTCTGGACTATCCATTTTGCTGGACCAACAGAGGTGACGGCCACCGAGAGGAATCTAATGGTAATAGAACGGTCCACCAAGGCCACACAGGGGCCGAGATACTGGCCCGCAAAGTTGGCCTTGGAAGTTGGCTGGGGGAACGAACCTGCCCGTTTTGACCTATCTGGAGTTCCAGAGCCCAGGCCGCATGGAACAAATTCAGCCCACCGAATGGCCACGGAAGTCCCAATGAGGTTGAGATTGGCCGTCTCACCCAGCCTAGATGCCACATTTTCTGAGGGATTCTGGGGGGATTTCAAGTGCGCTCTCGTTATTATGTCTGGATTAAAAGAGGTGCCAGACAACCAGTTGCAATAGAATTGGTGACGCATTTGTATTTTAATCCGGCATTTAAATATCTGATATTTTTGCCAATCACAGTTGAATGAGATGGTTAATATAGGGATTTCCAGTACAACAGGGTGGCACAGTGGCACAGCTTGGAGAGCCGCTACCTTACAGTGCCAGAGACCTGGATTCAATTCTGACCTAGGGTGCTGTCTGTGTTGAGTTTGCTCCACTTTCCCTTCACATCTTAAAGACGTGTGGGTTGATAGGTTAATTGGCTGCAGTAAATTGACCTTAGTGTATAGATGATTGATAAAATCTTGGGTGAATCAATGATAATATGGAGAGAATAATGTTGGATTAAATTAGTGTAGGATTATAGTGTTAATGGATGGTGATGGTCAGTAGGCCAATGGGCCTGTTTCCATGCTGTATAACTTTCTCTATAACATTCAATGTTTCAATGGTTCAATGGGGTGCATCCTCTTAACCTTTAGTCCGATTCTGTGATGACGGCTGCATTATTTGTATTTTTATCTCAACTCTGTGGGGGCTAGTTGTTACCTTTGCTGCCCAGACTGTAGTTGAGCAGGGTTAATGTCCACACATTGTAGAAGCTGACCAACTCTTATTCCATTGTGTTGGGCAGCTTCAGTGGAAGTGGATTGCACAAACGTTGCATGAAAATCTTATTGTCTAGAGCCAGATGATTCAATGCATTTGTGAAACTCATAGGGCTAAAGTATAGATAGTAGTAGAATAGATTTTACATTGTCAATTTGGATGTCTCAGTATTGTATCATAAAGCCAGGGTTCTGAAAATCCAAAAAGTAGAAACAAAGAACCGCGGATTATAGTTTACACAAAAGTACCCAAAGTGCTTGAGTTACTCAGCAGGTCAGGCAGCATCTCTGGAGAACATGGATAGGTGATGTTTAATCTTAAAGTTTAGTATGCACACATCTGCTGAATCTAAAAAAAATGATTCAGCAATTACTGCAATTGTTTAGAACAAATTTCCAAATAAATCAAGAGAAATACAAATAAACCAATGCCGGAGTTTATGCAAGTTTATACATTGGTAGAAGATGATTCCATTCTTTGATAAAGTTAAGAGTAGATTATTTCAAAAGTTTGAGTTTTATGCCTATAAATTGAATTGTTGTTCATGCAGATGGCTTGTTATGGAATAATAAAAAATAGTGGTTATTAGACATTGCATAACCAACATCATAAATGAGATCTGAATAATAATAAACACCGTGGCTAATTTTAAATAAAGTACTGCAATAGTTTTTCTTCATCTTACTGCAGTACAAATCTTGTTATCTGCATTCCCCTGCCAGTCTTCAGGATAAGGATTCTATTACGGTAAACAAAACAGGATAAATTACGTGCTTGCCTTTTTTATTAATGGCATCATTAATGGTTCGTTAACACCCAAGGGGTAACTTCAATAAGTCACTTACATTTTCCAAAGTATACCAATCACAAACAAAAATAATCAATTAATTGCAGAGTGCATTGTATGGCTCAGCAGCCCAACCACATTTGTCAAAACGTAAATTCTGTTTCAGTAACAAGGTGCTGGGAACAACCAGTAAAAGATTCCAGACTAAATTACGTCATTTGTTTTTTAAAACTATGCCAATAATGAACTGCAAGTTAACAAGCAAATATTATTAACTCTAAAGATGCTGATCACTACTAATCAAAGTCAAAGTCAAAGTCAAAGTAGCCTTTATTGTCATTCAGACCTTGCGGTCTGAATGAAATTTTGTTGCCTTGCAGTCCTACATATAGTACAAAATTACAAAAAAACACACAATAAACACAAATTAACATCCACCACAGTGAGTTCACCAGGCACCTCCTCACTGTGATGGAAGGCAAAAGTCTTAAGTCTTTGTCTCATCCCTTCTTATTCTCCCTCTGCGCCGAGGCGATCCAGGCTCAGATGTTGTGACCCCGCCGGGCGATGGTAAGTAATGTCAGTCCCGCGGCTGAATCCGAGCTCCGCGAACGGCCCGGTTCAGCTCCGCGGCCCGGGGTGGTCGAAGCTGCCGAAGATGCGGCCCTCCAGTCCAGCGGACGCAGCTGTTGTTGCGGGAGCTCCGGAGAACAGGTCCGCAACCTTTGACCTGCGAGCTCCCGACACTGGGCCCGCGGTCGGGTCCGGTGGCCGCTGCCGCCGGAACACTGCCCCATCTCTGAGGCCAGGTCGCCGCTGCCGCTGCGTTCTAATGTTCTTCGGTTTATCATGACAAAAACCTGTTAATTCAAACTTTTGTCACTATTGCTGTTATTAATTACATGATTGCATTTCTGATGTGTTTAGCTTAGTTTAGTTTAGAGATACGGCACAGAAACAGGCCCTTCGATCCATCGAGACCATGCCAACCATCGATCACCTGTTCACACTAGTTATATATTATCCCAATTTTAATTCTACATGCTAGGGGCATTTACAGCGACCAATGAACCTCCCAACTTGTATTTCGTTGAGATGTGGGATGAAACTGGAGTACCTGGAGGAAAACTAAGCAGTCACAGGGAGAATGTGCAAACTCCACACGGACAGCACCCAAGATCAGGGTCAAACCTGGGCCTCTGGCACTGTGAGACAGTAGCTCAACCGCTGCACCACTGTTCTGCCCTCATGGTGTGGTGGTGGGGAAGGGTTTTTGTTAAAATTTTCAATCTTCCATTGACTTTCCCTGAATTAAATAGTCCATTATTTATCCCGATAGTAGTAATAAGTAACCTAAATAAACATTGAATGATAACGTGCAATAAAAGGCAATTTAATTTATTATGCCTGAACTGCCTTTTCGAGAGATAGGTAGGTTCATTCCCTTACAGTTTTCCACACATAACTTCAGTTTTATTTTACTTCAAATATTTAAGATGTGTTGTGGTCCTCATCCTGTGCCTTAATTGTATCTTGCTTGCAATAGCTAGCTGATCAGTCACTTAAGTCGCAGGAAGCTCTAAACTTCTAAGCATTCACTGTCAAACATGGAAATCTGGGACTTGCTGACAGATTCAGAAAGCCAAACCTTCCAGTTTACTCTGCCTGTTTGATTTCACAGGGAATTGGAAAAAAAAAACAGATTAAGAATTATAAAATTGATATGTTGCCCAACTAGGAGCAAAATAAATCTCCAAACACCAACCTGGCAAGGAATAGGATTTGGCTCAAGTTAGGAATATGGGCAGCAGACATTCGATGAGCCGGTTGAAGGATGGAAAATCAGTAGTTCATATCTGAGAAAACAAATGGAATGCATGAGGATTCAGCAGCCGATAAACTGAGGTGGCATGGAGTTGGTTTATATCTCAGATCTTTAAGTTCTTATTAATGTTGTCCAATTTAATGATAACCCCATGTTGACATTTGAATCAGTCAGTTATTTTGGAATAAATTGTGCAGGCAGATGCTCCCTAGCTTTAAAGAAGCCTACATTACAACTAATAAACAAAGTGGAAACCAAACAACACCAAGGTACTTAGTTGCCCATTAGATTTGCTGAATATCAGGGATGCCAGAAAACAATATATCAAAGTCAGGTAGTGAAAGCGCCTTTGGTAATGCTTTAGGGTTAATTTTCACCTAACACCTGTGCTCTGCCCACCCAGATCTACCGGATATTCCAGTGCTTAGCATTTTAACTCTCCTCCATATTCCCATACTGACCTTTTTTTCCTGGGCTCCTCCATTAACAGAGTGAGGCCACATGCAAACTGGAGGAGCTGCACCTCAGATTCCGCTTGCTTAGCTTACAGCCCAACGGTATGAACATTGAATTCTCCAATTTTAAAGAAATGTCTAACAACCCCTCCCATTTCTTCCCCATTCCCCTCCTCTCTTCCAACTTTCTTCCAACCCCTTGCCCCCTCTCACTCCACAGTTTGAAAAAAAGGTCCCAAACCAAAACATCACCTATCCATATTCTCCAGGAATGCTGCCTGACCCATTGAGTTACTCCAGCACGCTGTGTCCTTTTATTTGTGAACCAGCATCTGCAGTTCCTTATTTAAATTTTTTACTAGTTTGAATCAGTGTCTCGCAGCTCTATTACACTGTACCATGAATGCAGTGTGACAAAGTTAAACATTTAAGATATTTCAAACCAGTCAATTCAAAACCATTACAACCCTGTTTTTTACATTGAGCAGTTTCATTCGAACTGAATAAAAAACACAAGACTATTACAACATAATTATTAAAATATTTGTTCTCAGCTGGCAGTAATATCATTGAATATATAGAAAGCTCCACAAAACTGACAAGTAATGCGAATAAAAGCCCTTGTGCTACATGTAGCAAATTGGGAAGCATGAATATTTTATGGCTGCAGGTGACAATAAATATCTCAATTGATATCTCAAACTATCAAGCAGAACTGAAAGTCAGCAGAATAGTTCATCAATTTGCAAATAATGTCTCATGTCTGGAAATGTCAAATGCCTGTGGCACAGAATTGTTTTATACTGCAATTTTATTTTACGGTATTTAATGTTATTGAAATGCAAAACATCAGTACGTAGTGAGTTACTGATTCTCAACGGTTTTATTAGCTATTCCATATCATATATATATTGGTTAATTTAAAAATGCAACTATAAAATGCTGTCAAAGTACATTAATATACCTGTTATAGAAATGGTATGACTTGTGTCATTACTCATTACACGTGTGTTAATGCAAAGCCAAAGCATGGATTGATAAATAAACTTGCACTTGTATATTTTTGCCTTCAAGGGCCTTCGACGCCTTCTGGAGGTGCCGCTGAGAAGCCGAGGCCGGAGCCCCATGGGTTGGATCCTCGCGTGTTGACGAAGCCCATGGCCAACGGCCCCTGGGTTGACGGACCCTGTGGCTGGGGCTAGTGTAGGCGCCATGGAGGCATCTGGCGAGGATCCGACAGTGATATCGGAGAGGTCGATGCAGTGGTCGATGATGGCGCCAACCGACGGGTGAGGAAGTTCATGTGGAAGTGAGGACACCGCTGCTGGAGGAAGGAACAAAGTAAAACCCAGCATGGGGGGAGCGCCATGTGAGAGAAGGAAGGGGAAGGAGAACAAAGTTCATTTTTTTCCAGTTTTTAGTTAGTTTTGTTCGTCGTTTTTTCGGAGAAATGGACTTCTTATTGTGGGGGGAAGGAGGTAACCTTACTTCTAGGTCCCTATCTGGTCGGTGAGGCAGCTTTTTCTCTGGGCTGCCCGTCGACCCGTCCTCGTAGCCTACCAGCAGGCTTGGAGTGCCGTTTCCTGGTGGGGACCGCCCAGCACCTCGGCTTCAGCGGCGGCACAGCGCTGGAGCGCCATCGCGGAGCGGAGCGGGCGATGCCTTGCCTAGGTCGCCACGCTGGATCGACGCGCTGGATCTCCAGTGAGCTGGGCCGCCGAGAGCAACACCTCCGGGCTGCGGATCTGCGGAGCGGAGCGGGCGGCGCCGACATTAACATCGGGAGCCTGGGAGCTCCAACTCGGTGCGTCCTTGTCGGCTTCGGAAGCCGACAATCCCCTGCTAGGAAGCGGCCGTTCCAGGTGGCCCAGCCGCTGTGAGGACTCTCCCGACGCCGGGGCAAGACCACCCGGCTAGAACGGCCAGGAACATCGGGCCTCCGTTGAGGCAACAGCGGTGGCCTTAATAGGCCTGACGTTTGGGAGAACTGGGGTTGGGGACTGGACTTTTGTGCCTTCCACTGGTTACCACTGTGGGGGGATGATTTTTCTGTGTGTAAGGTATTTTGTTAGTCTGTGTCCAAGATGGCTGTCGGAAGAGAGAGTGGACGCTGGCGCACTTTAGCTGCCGCTGCTCTCTCTTCACATTGTGTTTTTTTTTGATTTTTTGATTTTGTGTCTTTGGAGCGATTTCTATCTTTAATTTGTGTATTGATGATGTCCTTATTATTTATTTTTCTCCGACTATATGTTTTTTTTCTCTTCTGTTTAATCTTTGTAAGGTGACCTTGAGATTTGAAAGGCGCCCGAAAATAAAATTTATTATTATTATTATTAAAGTGGGAACTGTTCCAGGGGTACTTTGTAACTTTGTAAGCGCACTTTATATGTGACTATTTGCATACCTTGGGTATGCAAGCAAAGAATTTCATTGTGACTTGTTACATATGACAATAAAGTATTCATTCATTCACCACTTCATGCTCCATAGACTCACCTTCCTCCAAAAGAAAATAAAACTCACCAATACAATATGCAACTGAAGCATAATCTCTCTACTTTTGTACTCAATATCCTTGGAAATCATCAATAACATTCTGTGGAAACAGGGTCCTGGCCCAAATCATCACCTATCTCTCTGTTCTCCAGAGATGCTGCCTGACTGGCTGAGTTACTCCAGCTCTTTGTGTCTTTTTGTTAATCAATAATATCCTGTTGCTTTTCCTAATTGACTTGCCTTACCTGCATACTGGTCCTCTGCATCTCAAGCATTAAGATACCCGGATCTCCCGTCATTTAGAATAACAACATGAGTTCCTTATCCTGCAACAAAAATTGAAAATTTCACATTTTTCCCACATTATTTTCCAGGTCACTCATTTAACCTACCTATGCACTTTATAACCTCATGACCTCTTCCTAACTTAGCTTCCAATCTCCCTTTTATTTCCAGCATAATATTTAGCCATCATAAATCACTATTGCATTTATCAAAGTCAATTGTATGAATTGTAGAATGTTGCAACTTTAGCCATCAATCTCTGGAAAATTAGATTCACAATCCAGTCAACTTTTATGACATATTTCATCTTTATGTTTTTTAGCCATTCTATTATTAGAAAATACTTATTTTGACATAAACCAGAGGAAATATCTAGTGTTTAGTGATGTGCTTTAATGCGAAGTAATTATTCTGTTGCCTTTCATGCTTACTGGAATGAAGTTGAAGAAAATGCTGAGAAGCCTTTGCCTGCAGGTGCTCAACATCTCACTGTAGCTTTTGCATTCCCCAGGTAGGGAATAAAGCATCACATCAGCAACCTTGCAGTGAAAACTGAAGTCTATTAATATAATCAAAGAGACTCTGTGTTTTTTTTACTTTCTGTTTGGGCATGGTAAACATTTCTAATTATCTCTCTAAGCTGCGGGCATTTATAAAAGAAATTGAACCTTGAGCCCTGCATGCAACAGAGGCGAGGGAAGCATGATAATTATACCTGTAGGATTTACCATTTAGATGAACCCAGGGTAATTTAAATCTCAAATTACACACGTTGCCAATTTACTTTCATTTTCTCTACCTTTCTTTAGATCTTTGGAGGTCTTATACTGTTTCTCAACCCTGAGACCAGATACAATTTCAAGCAAAATGCTGACAGAAGAAACTGCTGATGCTAGAATCTTGAGCAAAACATAGTGTTAGAGGAACTCAGTGGGTCACACCCCATCTGGGAAGCGAATGGACACATCTCCCAAACCTCTGCCCCTAACTCCCCCCCCCCCCCCCCACCCCACACACACACACATACACACACACACCATTCAGCTGCTCCCTTTTTTTCTTTCATGCACTTTTCTCCCATCCCCAAGTTCCCCATTTCTCTTTCAACCCCGTCTTTCCCCTCTAATTTCCTTAATCCACCCATCTGCTGATCAATCCCCCCCCCCCCCCCCACTTGTACATCTATCATGTTAGGGTTTATCCCACACCCACCCCTTTTTTCCAAATTCCTCCCCCGCCCATTTCAATCAGTCTATAAAGAGTCCTAATCTAAAACATTGTCTGTCCATTCTTACCATCATATGCTGCCTGATCTGCAGAATTCTTCCAGTGCTTTGTGCTTTACAGTTGCACATAGTTTTGAACTGACTGCAGCAGGTGAAGAAGGCAGCTCACTGCCAATTTCTCAAGGGCAATTAGAGATGGGCAAATAAATTCTAGCTTGGCCTGTGGTCCATGTCCAATGAACGACTCATTGGGGATTTTAATGTTGGTACATACTGCACATGGAGTTGGGTGTGGGTTAAAGTAGACACATTTCTGAACATGTTAAGAAGACAGCTTAGCCATTACTTCACTCCAGTGTATGATGTTACATATATACTCATGATCAGGAGAGGTGCATTATAAATTACTCTCTATTAATCCTTAACTCCAGCTATTTTACCGTGAGTTTTTAATTTAAATCTTAAAATCATACTTTTCCAAAGCTTCCTGAATGTTATAAATTAAAGCAAAGTGAGTAAATTACAGCAACTGTAAGGACTGCTTATGCAAAAAGAAGATAGGCACTGGAGTATGAAGGGTCTTGACACGAAACGTCACCTATTCCGTTTCTCCAGAGAAGTTGTCTGACCCACTCAGTTAAGCCCCTGTCCCACTTAGGAAACCTGAACGGAAACCTCTGGAGACCTCTGGAGACCTAAGGTTTCCATGAGTCGCCAGAGGTTTTGGTCACTCGCCTGGAAAGCCTCGACCGAAGCGTGAGCTGCATCTACTGACCATAGATCCTACAGGATCTTTGCTGCTGACCGCACACACACACACAAACACATCGTGAAAGCGGGGGCCAGGTAGAGCCGAGGAGCATTGTCTGCGCGATGAAGAGGAAGGTAAACGGCTGCCACAGAGCACAGTAAGTCATTTAGAGAGCGCAGGGGGAAGGGAGAGAAGGGGAAAGAAGGGGAGAGAAGGACAGAGAAGGGGAGAGAGAAGGGGAGATAGTAGTGGAGAGGGAAGGGGATAGAGAAGGGGAGAGAAGGGGAGAGAGAAGGAGAGAGAAGGGGGAGAGAAGGGGGAGAGAAAGGGAAAGAAGGGGGGGGGGAGAGAAGGAGTGGAGACAGTTTTAAGAAGTTTAATAAAGTTAGCGGGCATTTTACCTTCCGGCGGATCTTTTAGGTACTGAAAACCAAAGATCCTATAGGATCTTTGCTGAAAACGCCAATGAGCCAATCAAAAGTGTCGGTCAGCGAAGGACAACCTATTTTTAGTCGAGGCCGGTTTTGAATTTGTTGAAATAATCGCAGGAACATAGAAGAAGCCTCGACTACGCGGAAACCACTTTTGACTATTAGGGAGAGTGACCAGAACCTCTGAGAACCTCCGGGAAGCTCACGGAAACCTTGGGTGGGGCGCAAGGTCTCCAGAGGTTTGCGTTCAGGTTTCCTAAGTAGGACAGGGGCTTTACTCCAGCTTTTTGTGTCTTTCTTCCGTTTAAATCAAAGCCAGATTTCACTGCCCACCCTTAATTGCCCTGTACTGAATATTTTGCTGGATTTGCCATGTCTGAGTGTCAGGAGTCATACATAGGCCAGCCTGTTTGAGGATAAATATCCCTGTAAGACATTAGTAAATGAAACGGGGGTTTACATGCATGCAGTAATTTACTGACCAATGCCAATGATCAATTTTGTTTAAAAACTCCAGATTATTAATTAAATTTAAATTCTATCACTCCCATTGTGGTGTTTGAACTCAGGCCTTGGATTGTTGGCCAAGGCATGGGAGTTTAACTGCGTCAGGCAGTATATTTGCTCTCCTGGTGCGCAGTACTTAACAAGGCGCTGTTTCAATGCAATGTTCTGAGAAGTGAAGCTATTGACTGAAAAGTCAGTCAAATACAACACATTTATTCTCTGCTGACCCAGTATTAGAGTCTGAATCTATTTCTTAAAATAAAATGTGTTGCAGAAGAGAGTACATCTTCTGACAACTTATTAATTGCTGAATTTAATAATATAATTTATTATAAGAATTTTTATAAAATGTCTTTAATTTGAGCTGATATAATTTATAGAATTATCTCATATAACATTATTTAATGAACTTCATCAAGCAATTGTGCTACCATGTATTAAAATTCAAAGCAACTGTCCATTAAATTGACTTAAGAACCTGAATTATAATTCTGCTGTATTATTTTAATCACTTTGCTGATGAGATCATTAAAATTTAGTTACATCTATAAATTTACTCTTAGTAAAACTGTAACACTGCCTATGTGCCAGGAATTGTGTGACCTTACTCTGAGTGGTTCAGTAGCAATAAGTCAATTATCAAAAGCATTTGCACAAAGAGTGTTGCAAGAAGTAGGTGTCGACCAAATGACATATATGACAAAGTATGTATGATGGCAACGCTTTTGATGTATTACTGGCTGATTGAATTGAAAACACAGCAGTTTCTGCATGATCCCATATCCTGCATTGTCCCTAGTGTGTGTAGGATTGTGTTAATGTGCGGGGATGGCTCATCAGCGCAGACTCGGTGGCCGAAGGGCCTGTTTCCAGTCTGTATCTCAAAAAGAAATAGTACATTTACTCCTTCCTTCATGGATCAGGCTTACTTGGCATTCAACAAACTTGAGAAAGCTCAATCTTGTCATTTCCTGATGTCAATTAGTGCAAGTGGAAGAGAGGGAATAAAATATTTTAACCTGTGGTTTCCTGGTCTATTACGTAACTGTAAAACAGTGGGGCCAGAGGCAATAGTTGAAATCAACTGTAAATCTCCATTAAGATTGCAGATATAAATTCCACAGGGAGCAAAAATATGTAATTTGATTGGCATTTACAAAATAATACAAAGATAGAAGCTAAATAATTATATCTATACAAAATAATGCATTGCACTTTAATTTACACACATATTGCTTTGTGCAGCAAATCTGATCATGTTGGTTTGAGTGGCATAAAGGAAATTCCATTATAGACAAAACTCAAGCAGGTGAACTCTCATAATTTCACCCAGGATGATTAAAAAATAAATAAATCCAAAAAGCTGATGTTAAAAAGCAAAAGACTTTCAGATTTGTTTAGTTTAGTTTAGAGATACACTGAGGAAACAAGCCCTTTGACTGAGTTCGCGCCGACCAGCATTCCCCGCACATTAACACTATTCTATCCACACTAGTGACAATTTAACCAAGCCAATTAACCTACAAACCTACAAACCTGTATATCTTTGGAGTGTGGGACGAAACCGGAGATCCCGGAGAAAACCCACGCAGGTCACGGGGAGAACGTACAAACTCCGTACAGATAAGCACCCCTGGTCAGGATTGAACCGGGGTCTCTGGCGCTGTAAGGCAGCAACTATACCGCTGTGCCACCATTTGTAGAAAACAATCCTTGGCCATTTTGATCATGTCATAAATGGAGCAAACTAGCTGAGTAAAGCAATCTACAGTGCATTCAGAAAGTATTCAGACCCCTTCACTTTTTCCACATTTTGTTACGTTACAGCCTTATTCTAAAATGGATTAAATTCTTTTTTTTATCAGCAATCTACACACAATAGCCCACAATAAAAAAAGTGAAAACAGGTGTTTAGAAATTTATGCAAAATAATTAAAAATACATAACTGAAATATCACATTTACATAAGTATTTAGACCCTTTACTCAGTACTTTATTGAGGCACCTTTGGCAGTGATTACAACCTCAAGTCTTCTTGGGTATCACGCTACAAGCTTGGCACACCTGTATTTGGGTAATTTATCCCTTTCTTCTCTGCAGATCCTCTCAAGCTCTGTCAGGTTGGATGGGGAGTGTTGATGCACAGCTATTTTCAGGTCCCTCCAGAGATGTTCGATCGGGTTCAAGTCCGGGCTCTGGCCGGGCCACTTACGGACATTCACAGACTTGTCACAAAGCCACTCCTGCGTTGTCTTGGACGTGAGCTTTAGGTCGTTGTCCTGTTGGAAGGTAAACGTCTGCCCCAGTCCGAGGTCCTGAACGCTCTGGAGCAGGTTTTCATCAAGGATCTCTCTATACTTTGCTCCGTTCATCTTTACCTCGATCCTGACTGGTCCCCCAGTTCCTACCGCTGAAAAACATCCCTGCAGCATGATGCTGCCGCCACCATGCTTCACCGTAGATATGGTATTGGCCAGGTGATGTTATCCTCCAGACGTGACACTTGGCATTCAGGCCAAAGAGTTCAATCTTTGATTTCATCAGGCCAGGGAATCTTGTTTAGGTGCCTTTTGGCAAACTCCAAGCGGGCTGTCATGTGCCTTTAACTGAGGAGTAGCTTCTGTCTGACCACTCTACAATAAAGGCCTGATTGGTGGAGTGCTGCAGATATAGTTGTCCTTCTGGAAGTTTCTCCCATCTCCACAGAGGAACTCTGGAGCTCTGTCAGAGTGACCATCGGGTTCTTGGTCACCTCCCTGAATATGTTAGTAAGTCTCTATCCTAAGGCCCTTCTCCCCCGATTGCTCAGTTTGGCCAGGCTCTATGAAGTCCTGGTGGTTTCAAAGTTCTATTTAAGAATGACGGAGGCCACTGTGCGCTTCAGGACCTGCAATGCTCCAAAAAATGTTTAATACCCTTCCCCAGATCTGTGTCTCAACACAATCCTGTCTCGGAGGTCTACAGACAATTCCTTCATCTTCATGGCTTGTTTTTTTGCTCTGACATGCACTGTCAACTGTGGGACCTTACAGTGGCTTGCAAAAGTATTCATACCCCTTGAACTTTTCCACATTTTGTCACGTTACAACCACAAATGTAAATGTATTTTATTGGGATTTTATGTGATAAACCAACACAAAGTGGCGCATAATTGTGAAGTGGAAGGAAAATGATACATGGTTTACAAATTTTTTTACAAATAAAAAACTGAAAAGTGTGGCGTGCAAAGGTGTTCAGCCCCCTTTACTCTGATACCCCTAAATAAAATCCAGTGCAACCAATGGCCTTCAGAAGTCACCTAATTAGTAAATAGAGTCCACTTGTGTGTAATCTAATCTCAGTATAAATACAGCTGTTCTGTGAAGGTCTCGGAGGTTTGTTAAAGAACGTTAGTGACCAAACAGCATCATGAAGCCCAAGGAACACACCAGACAGGTCAGGGGTAAAGTTGTGGAGAAGTTTAAAGCAGGGTTGGTTATAAAAAAATATCCCAAGCTTTGAACATCTCACGGAGCACTGTTCAATCCATCATCCGAAAATGGAAAGTGTATGGCACAACTGCAAACCTACCAGGACATGGCCGTCCACCTAAACTGACAGGCCGGGCAAGGAGAGCATTGATCAGAGAAGCAGCCAAGAGGCCCATGATAACTCTGGAGGAGCTGCAGAGACCCACAGCTCAGGTGGGAGAATCTGTCCACAGGACAACTATTAGTCGTGCACTCCACAAATCAGGCCTTTATGGAAGAGTGGCAAGAAAGCCATTGTTGAAAAAAAGCCATAAGAAGTCCCGTTTGCAGTTTGCCACAAGTCATGTGGGGGATACAGCAAACATGTGGAGGAAGGTGCTCTGGTCAGATGAGACCAAAATTGAAGTTTTTGGCCTAAATGCAAAACGCTATGTGTGGCGGAAAACTAACACTGCACATCACCCTGAACACACCATCCCCACTGTGAAACATGGTGGTGGCAGCATCATGCTGTGGGGATGCTTTTCTTCAGCAGGGACAGGGAAGCTGGTCAGTTGATGGGAAGATGGATGGAGCCAAATACAGGGCAATCTTGGAAGAAAACCTGTTAGAGTCTGCAAAAGACTTGAGACTGGGGCGGAGGTTCACCTTCCAGCAGGACAACGACCCTAAACATACAGCCAGAGCTACAATGGAATGGTTTAGATCAGTGCTTCCCAAACTATCTGATGTGGCGTACCGGTAATTTTTTTCCAATGTGCCAGGTACCAGTAATATGCGTAGTAATATTAATTTATACAGGAAACAATATATATAATGAATGTAAGAAAAGTTGATAATTAGTTTTTATCTTATATTAAAGTTTGTAAACAAATAATACAATATTACAATATTTAAAAAAAATCTTCTAACAAAGATATTTTACCACATATTATATGTAATAAAAAATAAATAATGAATAATGAATAAACTAAGTACAGTAGGTTAATTTTAAAGAATATACAACATTTGTAGTTATTTTAAACCGCAATGAATAAAGATGTTAACACAAAGATTGAAAGGAATAGGTAACGTTCAATTGTAGACAGAACAATTGAAAATATATCGTAATACTAAAAAATGAAACTAATTATTTTATTACCACAGTAATAGTCATGTTAAAACAATACTCTTTACTAATGGGAAAGGTGAGCCTGCTTCTTCTTTGTCAGCTTATCCAGTTGAGGTTCAATTGAGGACAGTGCCACGCGCAATGGAGAATGAATATCCATAGTATTCCTGTACTTTGTTTTAATGACACTCATGGTTGAGAAGCCAGTCTCGCAGAGGTAAGTTGAAGGAAATGGGAGAAGGGTTTTCAGAGCAATTTCATTAAGCTCAGGATATTCTGCTTTTACTTTTGTCCAAAAGGAACCAAGTGATGTTGTAGTGTCGAAACGCATCTTCAATCCTTCGTCAGCAGCCAACTCCAACAATTTATCTTCCATAATGACACTTAAGCCGTCTTTCAATGGAATAAACGGATTTCGGATCCATCCATTCCCCTTTCCGTGGATCTTCTTCTGCTGGAAAGTAAAACTGAAAACTGTCTGCCAGATTCGTCAAGTGTTCTCTGATGACATTTCGTAGAGATGTAATATTTAAATCTTCGCCTGCATCAGCGATGATTGTCGCTAATTGGTGAAACTCGACTCTTCCATGCTTCTAGTTTTTGTTTCTGCCCATCAATCTTGTCTGCCATTGTAAAACACGAAGCCATGCTTCCCTGCATGGAGGTGTTGAGATCATTAAAGATGGCAAAGATATCAGCCAAATAAGCCAGCTTCGCTAGCCAATCCACATCTCGGAACAATTGTGACCAATTTGGTTTTTTGTCCTGAAGAAACTCGACAAGCTCGTTTCGTAGCTCAAATACTCTTGACAGGACTTTTCCCCTCGATAACCAACGTACCTCAGCATGCAATAAAAGCTGTTTATGATCAGCTCCCATATTATAATATTAGAGAAGGACGGCCCACTCTGTTATATATTTGCTCCCGGGCCGACGGTACCGCCTCTAGCGGTCGACACGTATCACTAATACAACTCTCATTAGATTTGTTAATATCAAACCATTTATTTTTGTTTATTTTATATTAATAGTGATGCATTGGAGTTTCCTATTATTAACAAATCTAATGAGATTTGTATTAGTGATACTTGTCGACCGCTACAGGCGCCACCGTCGTGGCGGGAGCAAGTTCGCCAATTGGAGTGGGCAATCCTTCTCTAATATTATAATCCTTGCTGCGGGTCACGGGTGACCCGTTGTACAGTTGTTGGGGTGGGTGTAACATCTTTAAACGTTAGGAGAAATGAAATAATATATTCTCTCATTTTTTTTTTGTTCGTGGAGGCAACTCCGTTTCCTAAGAATTCGTCTTGAAGCATAAATTCTTCAATGAGGAATTCCCCACACAAACCCCCAAGAAAGAGAAGCTTGAGAAGATTGGGGTGAAATTTGGCGGGGAAACAGCAAACATGCCGTGTTCACTTATTCCAGATTCTCCCCTCGCCCTTACACCCTCCCATTTTGTCTGCATCCCACACGCTATAGTAGCGCCCACTATTTGATGTATAATACAAATAACGAGTACACAACGGAAATGAAAATAAAATGTTTGATTAATTTTGGAGAGAGAGAGCGAGAGCGAGAGCGAGAGCGAGAGCGAGAGCGAGAGCGAGAGCGAGAGCGAGAGCGAGAGCGAGAGCGAGAGCGAGAGCGAGAGCGAGAGCGAGAGCGAGAGCGAGAGCGAGAGCGAGAGAGAGAGAGAGAGAGAGAGAGAGAGAGAGAGAGAGAGAGAGAGAGAGAGAATGGATAGAATAGATAGATTGGGAACTTTGATTATAATTATTACAGATAAATTTCCTACGTTTTGACTCTTTTCTTAATTAAACAAAAGTATGATCTCTGAAGGTGCTATCCTTTCTTTCTTTTGTGGAAACTCGCCGCGTACCGGCAACTGATGGTCCGCGTACCGGTACCGGTCCGCGGACCACCACTTTGGGTAGCACTGGTTTAGATCAAAGCATATTCATGTGTTAGATTGGCCCAGTCAAAGTCCAGACCTAAATCCAATTGAGAATCTCTGGCAAGACTTGAAAATTGCTGTTCACAGACGCTCTCCATCCAATCTGACTGAGCTTGAGCTATTTTGCAAAGAAGAATGGCCAAAAATTTCAGTCTCTAGATGTGCAAAGCTGGAGACATACCCCAAAAGACTTGCAGCTGTAATTGCAGCGAAAGGTGGTTCCACAAAGTATTGACTCAGGGGGGCTGAATACTTTTGCACGCCACACTTTTCAGTTTTTTATTTGTAAAAAAATTTGAAAACCATGTATCATTTTCCTTCCACTTCACAATTATGCACCACTTTGTGTTGGGCTATCACATAAAATACCAATAAAATACATTTACGTTTGTGGTTGTAACGTGACAAAATGTGGAAAAGTTCAAGGGGTATGAAAACTTTTGCAAGCCACTGTATATAGACAGGTGTGTGCCTTTCCAAATCATAAACAATCAATTTAATTTACCACTTGTAGACTCGTATCAAGTTGTAGAAACATCTCAAGGATAATCAATGGAAACACGATGCACCAAAGCTCAATTTTGAGAGTCACAGCAAAGGGTCTGAATACTTACGTAAATGTGATATTTCAGTTATTTATTTTTAATTATTTTGCAATAATTACTAAACACCTGTTTTCGCTTTTATATTATAAGGTATTGTGCGTAGATTGATGATTAAAAAAAAATGACTGTAACCAATTTTAGACGAAGGCTGTAATGTAACAAAATGTGGAAAAAGTGAAGGGGTCTGAATACTTTCTCAATGCACTGTATTTTTTAAGTGATAGACTGGGTGCTGGATCATCATTGATCCTCCATGGCAACATGGCTGCCTTATTAAAATAATCCTTTCAGCAAGATGTTGAACCGATCATCTGTGTCAGTGGAAGGTCCATGTCAAAGGAAGTAAATTTACGCTTCCAAAAGTATTGTTCAATGATATTGTTCTCTTACTGCATTTTCTGAAATAAAGTATTATTCTCTAACTCCATATTCTCAAATACGTAAGACTGATGAAGGCTTATTTTCATGATCTCAATAATAATTACAAATCAAGTTGATCTTAATTTATTTAGATCCATAGAGTATTAGAGTCATAGGGTGATACAGTGGAAACAGGCCCTTCAGCCGAACTTGCCCTCACCCGCCAACAATGTTCCAGCTACACTAGTCCCACCTGCCTGTGCTTTGTCCATAACCCTCCAAACCTGCCCTATCCATGTACCTGTCTAACTGTTTCTTAAACGTTGAGATAGTCCCAGCCCCAACTACCTCCTCTGGCAGCTTGTTCCATCTACCTACCACCCTTTGAATGAAAAAGTTACCCCTCAGATTCTGATTAAATCTTTTCCCCTTCACCTTGAACCTATGTCCTTTGGTTCTTGATTCCCCTACTGTGGACAAAAGACTGTGCATCTACCCAATCTATTCCTCTCATGATCTTATACACCCCTATAAGATCACCCCTTATCCTCCCATGCTCCATGGAATAGAGACCCAGCCTACTCAACCTCTCCCTATAGCTCACACCCTCTAGTCCTGGCAACATCCTCATAAATCTTTTCTGAACTGTTTCAAGCTTGACGATATATTTCATATAACATGGTGCCCAGAATGGAACATAATAATCTAAATGCGGTCTCACCAACAACTTATACAACTGCAACATGACCTCCCAACTTATATACTCAATACTCTGACTGATGAAGGTGAAAGTGCCAAATGCCTTTTTGACCACCTTATCTACCTGCGACTCAACCTTCAAGGAACTATGCAACTGTACTCCTAGATCCCTCTGCTCTACAACACTACCCAAAGGCCTACCATTTACTGTGTAGGTCCTGCCCTTGTTCGACGTCCCAAAATGCAACACCTCACACCTCTGTATTAAATTCCATCAACCATCCCTCCGCCCACCTGGTCAATCGATCCAGATCCTGCTGCAATCGTTCACAACCATCTTCACTATCTGCAAAACCACTAACATTTGTATCATCGGCACATTGGCAAACTTGCTAATCTTACCCTTTATGTTCTCATCCAAATCATTGATGTAGATGATAAACAGTAATGAGCAACCTTCCTCCTTTACCCTCTGCTTCCTTCCATGGAGCCAATTTGCTATCCATTCAGCTACTGTACCTCTCTTTGGATCCCATGCGATCTAACCTCCCAGAGCAGCCTACCATGTGGAACCAAGTAAGGTAAGTCAGTGAACCGGTGATATGCATGGTTACATCGACTCACTGTATGTACCGGAAAAACTGCCCATTTTCTTCGTAGCTACATCCGACATTTTACTAGAAATAATACTGCTAATATTAAGGTAAGAAACAATTCTAGGTGAAGATCAAAAAATGGAAACAAGAAAATAGTTTAATGTCATATCAGAAGGAGCAACATAGCAGAGTGATCTTTTAAGATTTAGTTCAGGTCATCAGTGGTCTACCATTACCACGGAACTCGTTCCATATGATGTAGGGGCAGTAGGCTGGCTCATTTCAATAACCCTTTTGGCACAGTATTGTGCATAAATATACCTATTTCAATATACCCATTTAAGCCCTGGATTCACAACCGTGCAGAAAATAACAAAATGCAAGTACCCTCCAATCTCAATATAGTTCAATAGTTCAATAGTCCTTTATTGTCACGTATACCCTGGGGTACAGTGAAATTTGATTTTACCATACAGTCATACTAAAAAAAAGCAACAAGATACAAAATTACATAAAAATTAAACATAAACAGCCACCACAGCGGCGTGTGAGAATCCCTAGACAGACAGTAAAAGCGGAGAACCACAGCCAAGAAAAGGGGAGAGAAGGTGAGAGAAGGGGAGAGAAGGGGAGAGAAGGGGAGAGAAGGGGAGAGAAGGGGGGGATAATGGGGGGAAAAGGAGTGGAGAAACTTTTAAGAAGCCAGGCAACTTTTAATAAAGTTTAGCGGGCATTTAACATTACCGGTCGGTTTACCTAACTTTTTATTCTCAACGAGCTTTACCTTCGACTACCTTCGATTAGCTTTGATTGCCTTCGAAACCTACGAGTAAAACAACAGATTTTTTTCTATGGCAACCTTTTTTACTAGCAGGCATTATTCAGCATGTTGAAAACAACACTGTGACCCAGTTGAGGCCTCGAGTATGCGGGGACTACTCTCGAGCATGAAGGAGAACTACAAAGACCTCCTAGGACCTCGTGTCGACCATGCTGCGAGTATGAGTCGAGGGCAAACTCTTCTAAACTCACAAATTAGGTAGCCACAGTGGGACATGCCCTTTACCTTCTTCCTCCTTTTCTCCTGCGGTCGGGGCGATCGAAACATCCGCAATTGGGGCAATGGAAACTACCGCAGTCAGCGATCAAAGCCCCCGAAATGGAGTGATTGAGGCTCCCGCGATCGGGGCAGTCAAAAATCCTGCAGTTGGAGTTCCTGAAACCGATCCCTAACAAAGGGGCCGCCAGCTCCACGATGTTAGGTTGCAGTGCGGACGAAGATATTACACGCAAAAAGTCTCCGTCGAGGAAAGAGATTATAAAAAGTTTCCCCCACCACTCACATAATACAAAAACTAAAGATTAACTAAATCATCATCATCATCATCATCATCGTTGAAAATATTAGCGACGCAGTGGTGCTGGTTTCCAACGGGAACGGTGACGGATGCACCACATATCTCTGTCCTCCAGTTCCTGCAGACTTCGGCCGCTGGAATTATAGGGGTTTGGTGTGTGTGCTTTATCATTATTCCGTACAATGCTATGTATGACAGTGATCGCAACTTCTACTGAAGTGTGGATGGTCGTTGGCTCGCTAGAAGCTCATCCGCCCTATCAGGTCAGGTCGGGGGGTACCATGTAATCCCGTGCTGCCTTCTTCATGGTTGGATAGTTGGCGACCAAATCGTCTCCCTCACCTGGTTTGCCAGGTGAGGAGGGGGCTGGGGACCCTCAGCACAACCAAAAACAAGACCAGTCTAAGGGCAATTAACTAAAACATACAAATAAAACAGACTAAAAACACCAAAGAAGAATGGGACAAGCTTCTCCATGTGTCACTTCCTGAATTTTTGGAAATTTCAGGAGTGATATGTGATATCCGAGCACTGGGTGTCAGTCTGCGATTTCACAGTTCTTTTGATGATGGGTTGAGATGTCCAAGCATTATGTTGTTCTTCGTCTGAATTTTTTTTTTTGTGACGTTGTTTTGTATATTTCGTTAAAAGAAACACGCTGCCCATTTCTTCTTCTTTTTTGATTCTCATGGCCTTTTATGTTAGTCAGACCTGCTGCATGAAAAACTATATCCTTGCATAGATATAATTAATTTGATTCTAGCTTTGTGTTAGATTGTAAATGGCAAATAAATTATATTTTATTGGTTTCTTCTAGAATGTAGAAGTGTTATCAATTGTCTTAATGAAGTTAAAAGTGAAGAGTGGGATTCAATATGATGCAAAAATATTTTTTCTGTTATTGCCTTCTGTCTCAGCTTTATACAGTTATATAACCAAGAAACCCAAAGGTTAAAACATATTACTTTGGATCTTCCACTTCCACTCATTTCATTAAAACTTTTATTACAGAACAGTAATCCCTTTAAAGGCCCCATAAAATCCATACATTCAACTAAATTGTGGATTATACAGGTTGCAAGCTGCCCAAATATTTTTTATCAAATGCTAATGGTTATTAACAATGAAATGAGTAACGATTGGAAATTTGAAATAGAAACACGATATGTTGGCAAGACCAAACAGATGGTGAGTATTTTAAAAGGAAAGAGATTCGTATTTTCAAAATATGATTATTCACCAATGCTGATTCAGAGGTCCTAGTACTTAAGGCAAAGTGGATCTTGAGCAGTGAAGTTCAGAGTGGAAATCTCAATGTTTGTATTTGCTGGGTAGTTCTTTAAAGTAAATAGCTGTTATCAATAGGTTTGTCAGAATGGCTGCAGAATAAGACCACGGTCTTAGACTGACTGTCTGAAGAAGTTGATCCATTCCTTTTCTCCAGAAATGCTGCTTGTACCGCTGAGTTACACCAGCATTTTTTCTCTATATATAATAACTAGACTAAGTGGGACCCGTTGGGTCCCAGCATCACACGGGAGGGCTGGTCATCCATCGCAATATTCCACCTCTCCACCAATTCTAATATTGGTGGCAAGTTGGGGGGGGGGGGGCTTTCTGGAGCGCTAGTATGGGTGTTGTGGGCTGAAGCGACTGGTTTCCAGAGGGCTAGTATGCAAATTATGCGCCAAATGGATTCTTGGGCTGGCGTCTCAGTCAATCAAGCCTGTTATGCTGGCAACTCACTCACTCACGGCTGGTGGGCTGGTAGTTGATTCACGGCTAATCCTGGAAATTCTATTTCAAGCAGGGTATAAGGCCACCAAATTCAAGTGCAGTTTCTTACCACTTCTAGCAGGGTGCAAGGCCACCAAATTCAAGTGCAGTTTCATACCATTTGAAGTAGGGTGCAAAGCCACTAAAGAGCGAGCCGTGACCTCTCCCTCCTCCATCTTGCAGAGACTGAGCCACACCCACATTTCCGGGTTTTATAACCCCTCCCCCCCCCACCGGAAAAGGTGTGGCTTTCATGGAGTTATTGACAGGAGAGAGATTCTCAACATTTAAAAAAAAAACTAATAACACTTTTATTTTTCATTGATGGGAAGAATTCTCTGCACCTGCTCAGCGGAGGGGGGACTGAGTAAGATGGCCAAAAATCACAGCCGTAAGTGGTAGCATTTTATCTAAAATCAATATACAGTGCAGACAGGAAGTAAGTGCATTTACAGTAGTGCCTTTCAACTTCAAGCCAATGCACCCACGCCACCATTTGCAGTAAGTAGTGCATTTCAACTTTATGCCACCATTTGCAGTAAGTGGTGCCTTTCAACTTCAAGCCAATGCACCCAAGCCACCATTTGCAGTAAGTAATGCCTTTTAACTTCAAGCCAATGCATCCAAGCCACCATTTGCAGTAAGTAATGCCTTTTAACTTCAAGCCATTGCATCCAAGCCACCATTTGCAGTAAGTAGTGCCTTTCAACTTCAAACCACACCCAAGCCACACCCAAGCCATCATTTGCAGTAAGAGGTGCCTTTCAACTTCAAGTCAAAGCTCCCAAGCCACCATTTGCAGTAAGTAGTGCCTTTCAACTTCATGACACCATTTGCAGTGCCTTTCAACTTAATGCCAAAGCACCCAAGTTACAATTTGCAGTAAGTAGTGCCTTTCAACTTAAAGCCAAAGCACCCAAGCCACCATTTGCAATAAGTAGTGCCTTTCAACTTCAAGCCACAATTTGCAGTAAGCAGTGCCTTTCAACTTCAAGCCAATGCACCCACGCCCCCATTTGCAGTAAGTAATGCATTTTAACTTCAAGCCATTGCACCCAAGCCACCATCTGCAGTAAGTAGTGCCTTTCAACTTCAAGCCACACCCAAGCCATCATTTGCAGTAAGTAGTGCCTTTCAATTTCAAGTCAAAGCTCCCAAGCCACCATTTGCAGTAAGTAGTGCCTTTCAACTTCAAGCCAAAGCAACCAAGCCACCATTTGGAGTAAGTATTGCCTTTTAACTTCATACCACCATTTGCAGTAAGTGGTGTCTTTCAGCTTCAAGCCACACCCAAGCCACACCAAGCTACCATTTGCAGAAAGTAATGCCTTTCAACGTCAAGCCAAAGCAACCGCCACCATTCGCAGTAATAGTGCCTTTCAACTTCAAGCCAAAGCTCCCAAGCCTCCATTTGCAGTAAGTAGCGCCTTTCAACTTCAAGTCAAAGCTCCCAAGCCACCATTTGCAGTAAGTAGTGCCTTTCAACTTCATGCCACCATTTGCAGTAAGTGGTGTCTTTCGACATCAAGCCACACCCAAGCCATAATTTGCAGTAAGTGGTGTCTTTCAACATCAAGCCACACCCAAGTCACCATTTGCAGTAAGTAGTGCTTCAACTTCAAGCCAAAGCAATCAAGCCACCATTTGCAGTAATAGTGCCTTTCAACTTCAAACCAAAGCTCCTAAGCCACCATTTGCAGTAAGTAGTGCTTTCAACTTCAGACCAAAGCACCCAAGCCACCATTTGCAGTAAGTAGTGCCTTTCAACTTCATGCCACCATTTGCAGTAAGTAATACCTTTCAACTTCAAGCCAATGCACCCACGCCCCCCATTTGCTGTAAGTAGTGCCTTTCAACTTCAAACCACACCCAAGCCATCATTTGCAGGAAGTAGTGCCTTTCAACTTCAAGTCAAAGCTCCCAAGCCACCATTTGCAGTAAGTAGTGCCTTTCAACTTCAAGCCAAAGCAACCAATCCACCATTTGTAGTAAGTAGCGCCTTTCAAATTCATGCCACCATTTGCAGTAAGTGGTGTATTTCAACTTCAAGCCACACCCAAGCCACACCCAAGCCACCATTTGCAGTAAGTAGTGCCTTTCAACTTCAAGCCAAAGCAACCAAGCCACCATTTGCAGTAAGTAGTGCCTTTCAACTTCAAGCCAAAGCAACCAAGCCACCATTTGCAGTAATAGTGCCTTTCAACTTTAAGCCAATGCACCCACGCCCCCCATTTGCAGGAAGTAGTGCCTTTCAACTTCAAGCCACAATTTGCAATTAATGCCTTTCAACTTCAAGCCACAATTTGCAGTTAGTGCCTTTCAACTTCAAAGGCATTAGAACCAATAGACATTTTTTTGCAAGCTTTAAAAGCAATAGACACCTTTTGCAAGCTTTAGAACCAATAGAGACACTTTTTGCAAGCTTTAGAACCAATAGAGACACATTTTGCAAGCTTTAGAACCAATAGACACTTTTTGCAAGCTTTAGAACCAATAGACATTTTTTGCAAGCTTTAGAACCAATAGACATTTTTTGCAAGCTTTAGAACCAATAGACATTTTTTTGCAAGCTTTAGAACCAATAGACATTTTGTTGCAAACTTTAGAACCAATATACATTGTTTTGCAAGCTTTAGAAGCAACAGAGTTTGTTTTGCAAGCTTTAGAAGCAACAGAGACAGTTTTTTGCAAGCTTTAGAACCAATAGAGACACTTTTTGCAAGCTTTAGAACCAATAGACATTTTTTTTGCAAGCTTTAGAACCAATAAACATTTTTATTGCAAGCTTTAGAACTAATAGACATTTTTTTGCAAGCTTTAGAACCAATAGACATTTTTACAAGCTTTAGCACCAAAAGACATTTGTTTGCAAGCTTTAGAACCAATAGACATTTTTTGCAAGCTTTAGAACCAATAGAACCAATAGAACCAATAGACATTGTTTTGCAAGCTTTAGAACCAATAGACACTTTTTTTACAAGCTTTAGAACCAATAGACAATTTTTGCAAGTTTTAGAACCAATAGAGACACTTTTTTGCAAGCTTTAGAGCCAATAGAGACATTTTTTGCAAGCTTTAGAACCAATAGACACTTTTTGCAAGCTTTAGAACCAAAATACATTTTATGCAAGCTTTAGAACCAATAGACATTTTTCTGCAAGCTTTAGAACCAATAGACATTTTTTTGCAAGCTCTAGAACCAATAGAGACACTTTTTGCAAGCTTTAGAACCAATAGACATTTTTTTGCAAGCTTTAGAACCAATAGACATTTTTCTGCAAGCTTTAGAACCAATAGACATTTTTTGCAAGCTTTAGAACCAATAGAGACACTTTTTGCAAGCTTTAGAACCAATAGAGACACTTTTTGCAAGCTTTAGAACCAATAGAGACACTTTTTGCAAGCTTTAGAACCAATAGAGACACTTTTTGCAAGCTTTAGAACCAATAGAGACACTTTTTGCAAGCTTTAGAACCAATAGAGACACTTTTTGCAAGCTTTAGAACCAATAGACATTTTTTTGCAAGCTTTAGAACCAATAGACACATTCTGCAAGCATTTTAGAACCACTAAGGGCACTTACATTTGAGTAGACATGTGTTCATTGTTATTCACAGCTCAGAGAAACGTGACCCTCTGCCTTCCTCCATCTTGAAGAGACTGTGTGGCACACCACTTCCTGGTTTTATAGTCCCTCCCCCCTGCCGCCAGCGGGGGCAGCAGAGAGAATGGGGAATTTTGTAAAATCATTAATATCTCAGTCATTTTTCATTGACGGGAAAAGTTCTCGGCACACATGCGGCGGAGGGGGGCTCTGAGCGAGGTGGCCAAAAATGACGGCCATAGGTGGCGGCGCTCTCTCGGAAATCGCAGCACAGATCGCCAAAACCAGTCAAGAACAGACTTTTAGTAATATAGATAATAATAATAATAAATTTTATTTATGGGCGCCTTTCAAGAGTCTCAAGGACACCTTACAACAAAAGTTAGCAAGTAGAGGAAAAACATGTAAGGGGAATGAAATAAATAGTAGAGACATGACTAGTACACAAATTAAAGACAGAATTCAATTCAAAACACAATATGAGGCAATTCAAGCACAGATGAAAATGGAGGGGGACGTGGGGCTAAGGATAGGCAGAGGTGAAGAGATGGGTCTTGAGGCGGGACTGGAAGATTGTGAGGGACACGGAATTGCGGATCAGTTGGGGGAGGGAGTTCCAGAGCCTGGGAGCTGCCCTGGAGAAGGCTCTGTCCCCAAAACTGCGGAGGTTGGACTTGTGGATGGAGAGGAGACCGGCTAATGTGGATCTGAGGGACTGTGAGGGTTGGTAGGGGGAGAGGAGGTCAGTGAGATATGGGGGGGCCAGATGGTGGAGGGCTTTGTAGGTGAGGACCAGGATGTTGTAGGTGATCCGGTGGGAGATGGGAAGCCAGTGAAGTTGTTTGAGGACTGGAGTGATGTGATGCCAGGATTTGGTGTGGGTGATGAGCCGGGCGGCTGCATTCTGGACCAGTTGAAGTCAGTTGATGTAGCTATATGGGCTATGATTGTGCAGCTTGGAGGAATCTGCAATAAATGATAGGAGAAACTGTATACCAAAGCGGTACACATACCCCAGCTTGCACTGATGGCGCCGAAGTAGTGGTTGTTGAAAACTTCACATTCTTAGGAGTCAATATCACCACCACTTCCCCGGGACCACCCATGTTGAAGCAATGACCAAGAAAGCACACCAACGTGTGTACTTCCTTAGGCATAGGAAGTTTGGCAGGTCCCCTACAACTCTCACCAACTTCTGCAGGTAATCAAAGGTGAGTCGCACCCTGGCCCCTCCCTCTTCTCCCCTCTCCCATAAGGCAAAAGGTATAGAAGTGTGAAAACGCACACCTGATTCAGGGACAGTTTCTTCCCAGCTGCTAATCAAGCAACTGAATCATCCTACCACAACCAGAGAGCAATCGTGAATTACTATCTACCTCATTGGTGACCCTAGGACTACCCTTGTTTGGATGTTGGTGACTTTACCTTGCACTAAACTTTATTCCCTTATCATGTATCTATACACTGGCTCGATTGTAATCATGTATTGTCTTTCTGCTGACTAGATAGCACGCAACAAAAGCTTTTCACTGTACCTCGGTACACATGACAATAAACTAAACTATAAACTGTAAAGCAGGTTAACTTACATAGAAACATAGAAACATAGAAATTAGGTGCAGGAGTAGGCCATTCGGCCCTTCGAGCCTGCACCGCCATTCAATATGATCATGGCTGATCATCCAACTCAGTATCCTGTACCTGCCTTCTCTCCATACCCCCTGATCCCTTTAGCCACAAGGGCCACATCTAACTCCCTCTTAAATATAGCCAATGAACTGGCCTCGACTACCCTCTGTGGCAGAGAGTTCCAGAAAATCACCACTCTCTGTGTGAAAAAGGTTCTTCTCATCTCGCTTTTAAAGGATTTCCCCCTTATCCTTAAGCTGTGACCCCTTGTCCTGGACTTCCCCAACATCGGGAGCAATCTTCCTGCATCTAGCCTGTCCAACCCCTTAAGAATTTTGAAAGTTTCTATAAGATCCCCTCTCAATCTCCTAAATTCCAGAGAGTATAAACCAAGTCTATCCAATCTTTCTTCATAAGACAGTCCTGACATCCCAGGAATCAGTCTGGTGAACCTTCTCTGCACTCCCTCTATGGCAATAATGTCCTTCCTCAGATTTGGAGACCAAAACTGTACGCAATACTCCAGGTGTGGTCTCACCAAGACCCTGTACAACTGCAGTAGAACCTCCCTGCTCCTATACTCAAATCCTTTTTCTATGAAAGCTAACATACCATTCGCTTTCTTCACTGCCTGCTGCACCTGCATGCCTACTTTCAATGACTTGTGTACCATGACACCCAGGTCTCGCTGCATCTCCCCTTTTCCTAGTCGGCCACCATTTAGATAATAGTCTGCTTTCCTGTTTTTGCCACCAAAATGGATAACCTCACATTTATCCACATTATACTGCATCTGCCAAACATTTGCCCACTCACCCAGCCTATCCAAGTCACCTTGCAGTCTCCTAGCATCCTCCTCACAGCTAACACTGCCCCCCAGCTTAGTGTCATCCGCAAACTTGGAGATATTGCCTTCAATTCCCTCATCCAGATCATTAATATATATTGTAAATAGCTGGGGTCCCAGCACTGAGCCTTGCGGTACCCCACTAGTCACTGCCTGCCATTGTGAAAAGGACCCGTTTACTCCTACTCTTTGCTTCCTGTTTGCCAGCCAGTTCTCTATCCACATCAATACTGAACCCCCAATGCCGTGTGCTTTAAGTTTGTATACTAATCTCTTATGTGGGACCTTGTCGAAAGCCTTCTGGAAGTCCAGATACACCACATCCACTGGTTCTCCCCTATCCACGCTACTAGTTACATCCTCGAAAAATTCTATAAGATTCGTCAGAAATGATTTACCTTTTGTAAATCCATGCTGACTTTGTCCAATGATTTCACCACTTTCCAAATGTGCTGCTATCCCATCTTTAATAACTGACTCTAGCAGTTTCCCCACTACCGATGTTAGACTAACTGGTCTGTAATTCCCCGTTTTCTCTCTCCCTCCCTTCTTAAAAAGTGGGGTTACGTTTGCTACCCGCCAATCCTCAGGAACTACTCCAGAATCTAAAGAGTTTTGATGCAGGACCCTTCATCAGGACCCTTCTTTCACTGTGATAACAAGTGAAAATGACTAAAAGGTGTCAACCCAAGAATGTTTAATTGTCATATGTATCAAATTGAATCAATTAAATCAATTAAACATGTTTAGTAGAAAAACATAAACATTAAGAACAAAGAAATGCAGATGCTGGTTAATGCACTATAGGACACAAAGTGCTGGAGTAACACAATGGGTCAGGCAGCATTACTGAAGATCATGGGTGGGTGATGTTTTTGATAGAGACCATTGATCAGACTTTAAAATGAATGTTTACCACTACTTAAAACCTTGCATTGACTAATCAAGCCTGTGCTGTGATCTGGCAAGGACGAGAGTTGGTGGCAGATTGGGTTTGGGTTCTATTTTTTTACGTTGAAGTTAAAATTAAATAGACAATTCAAACTTACACAAAACACACCTGTAGATGGGGGTTAATGTTCCTTTACTATGTAAGCAATGAATCAGCTTCCCACGTCTTTAGAGAAAGTAACATAATCAATAACAATTCATAACAACGGTGCAAAGAATGAGATGAAGTGGAAATTGTTATCCCTATGGCAACACTGTGAAGACAATCTTTATTAGTAACTAAGGAAATGAGGAGTGTAGACAAACCACACTTAAAAACATTGAATGCAATTTGTTTCTATTATTTTAACAGATTTTCATTTCCAAAGAATGAAAAAGATAATTTGTTGAGATATTTGCACAAGTTTTAATAGGGACAGGGACTTTAAAAGAAAGTAAGGGGAAATTTGAAATTAATATAGCAGAACATATTTCTTAAAAGAATTTGCAGAAGCATATCTGTTGATAATAAAGATTTTATCTGTTGGTGGTTTGAGCTGCTATTTTAATTCAACACATCTCTTCTGCATGTTGATTTAAATAAATAAATTGGGTATCGTTAACTTTCAAACGGTCTTTTTTTTTTGGGGGGGGGGGGGGGAAGCATGATGGAAATCCCAGAACATGAACACCAAAAATGAGGCTAAAGCAATGGTCACATTTTTGTAGATGACCTTATAGAACCCGCGGCTAAGATTCAGTCAATGTGATATCATCAAAACAGCACAATGCACAACATACAGAATGATTGCCTATTGCACCTGCTCCAGATGTATCTATTGCATTTGGTGCTCTTGATCGTCTACATCGGCGAGACCAATCACCTATTGGGTGACCACTCTGTCCACCATGGTAATCTTGAGCTCCTGATTTCAATTCATTTCAATTCAGCTCCCCATTCTTACACCAACCTGTCTGTCGTCAACCTCCACCAGTGCCAGGGTGAGGCCAAATGCAAACTAAAGTAATGAAATGTAAATAAATATATTCCAGCTGGGTAGTCTACAACTTAACAGCACGAACATTTGAATTATCCAATTCCCCTCAGTTCCTCTCTCTCTCTCCTCCTGAGCCACCCAGATCTTCGTATGCGCACCGTTCTTTCCACTTCTCAGTCCCAGCTCCCTGTTACACAGTTTCTTTCCTCTCTCCCACTTAGTTCCATCTGCCGTTCACCCACACACTCAAGCCATTTGGTTCCCTACCTCCTCCCACTCGCACATCCCTCACTGTCCCCATCTGCTCATCATCCCTCCCTTATCCGGTTCCATTTATCGCCTTCCTTTCATATTAAATCCCATAATCTGCAGCTCATTGCTCTATCCACTAATCAACTCCCAGCCTCTGTCACTATCTCCTCCTCCCCCTCCCCTACTGGACATAATCTGTCCATCAACCCCTCTTCACTTGGATCATTTACAAGCTCCTGCCTCACATATCCTCTTCACTTCTTTATACTCATTATCTCCCCTTTGTGAGACTCAGTCCTGAGGCTTTACCTCCACAGATGCTGCCTGACCTGGTGAATTCATCCAGCAGCTTGGTTTTCGGACCAAAAAACGTTTACAGTCCCTAACAATAGTATTATCAGCAAAGCAACATGGAAAATCTCAGATTTGTTGGATATGCATTGAAAAAGGGAAACCTATAATATAGTGGAATAACATTTCTGTAAGCATTGTCCTGAATTATGAAATCATGAGAAAGACAGAACAATGCGATAAGAACACCAGAAACAGATTTATTTACCTTAGTGTCTATCTTCTGCATTAAACCCATCTTCTGTATTCGCCTCCATCTAAAAATCTATCACTTTCTTACATATGAATCTCAATCATTCGGCTAAGGCTAACGTGGATGAGTCAAAGACATTCTATGTAGATTTACTTCCTATTGTCCTAAAGTTTGGAATTTGTACTGAAAAGAACAGTGACAGTAAAAGCAAAAATTCACAAATTATTCCCATATAATTTACAAACAACATGAAACCAGGGTTTAATGCCACAGTTATGCAAGAGTTTATTTGTGCCAATGACTTGATGTCACTGTCAAGAACAATCCAACCAAACACAAAGGCTTGCGTGACCCTGTTTGAAAAATCCTATAACAGAAAACTTAGAGCAAACAATTGCCTGGATTGTCCATTAATTCATCTGAGGTGACTGACCATTTTCTAGGTGACCACTAAAGTGATTGTGGGAAAGAACTCTAAAGTGTGCTATTTGGAGATGCTCGATTTTTAAAACAAAAGGTTAACAGCCTGATGCTTTTAAGACTGAAGGAAAGAAAGCTGTTGCTCGTGGCAACAATTAAAGTAGAGCACACTCACTCCAGCTCCTTCTATGTCAAAGTAAGATCCTATTAAAGTGTTGAAGAAAGGCAGTGCAGACAGCAGGGTCAGCAGCCTCACCTTTCCCGATGCAAGCAAAATGACAAGGTCTTCAAATACCATGTGTGAGTGGGCTTGGTCATTGCTGACGGCTCTCCCAGCTGATGTGGCTTGACAGGCAAGTTAAGGTAATTAATCTCCACAAATCATGCAGTTTCATTTTAAGGCCAGCAGTGCAGATATTAAAGAATGATTGTCCCTGCAATTTCTGTCCTGCAGCAAGTGTATCTCAATTTCGAGAGCATCTAGTTGAAAATGAAATGTTAAAGTTCCCAAGACTACCATATCTTTTTAATTTGCACCATCTTTATGCTGTCACAGTCCGATGATATGGCAGTCGGTGACAATGTCTTTTGGGATGGAATCTATGAATAGGAATAGAAAGATAATGTATTGCATTGCATGATTTGGAGTTTGCTTCGTAACTCTGTAATTCATAAACTAACAACTATCCAATATTCACTTTTTCCAGGAAGTGAGTATCTGAAAAGTATGAGGCCAAAACCAAGCTGAAGGGAGTGTGAAGGCCAAATGAATGTCAGTTCCTTCTGCAATTATAGCACCGTTTATGAGAGGTTTTTTGAATGCGAACTGCATGGTTGACTTTGGCATAGATGACTGAGTATATACTGTGATCAATAAAGCAATTTAAGAATGGACCAAAAAAAGCTGGTTGGTAATGGATGCTGGGTATTTTTTTATTGGGAACAATGCCTAAAGGGGAAATATTGAAACCTGTAAGGTATTGGTCTAGGGGAACCCTGCAAATCTCTCGGTAATTTTCTTTCTATGGTATCCTTTTTAATAATGTCTTAAATTAAACATTTTTTAAGGAGTGTTGTTCGTTCTCTCGTGTGTCAGATGGCGTATAGCTCGCTGTTGGCTTCTGTCGTCGTCCAACATGTTAACAGATTCCGGGGATCGTCATGAGGAGGTTTCTGTCATGATCCCCAGGGGTGTTGTGAAAAGAGGATATGAGCAAATACAGAGGTTAACTGAAGTCTGACTACTGGGAAAAGTACGACGAAGTATTTGGATTCTAGATGGGTATTGCTGCAAGCATCATGGGGCAGTAGTGGCAATATTAGTGGATACATTGCTGCTGTTTCTCTGTATAACATTTCTTTGTACACAATTTAAATAGCCATTTAAAATGAATGAATGAATACTGCCAAAAACATTCAATGTCAAATAAGCATTTGGCTGCTACTATTACTAGCAGTAACTCTTAGCCCTATAATCTGTTTCTGTACTTTATTTTAATTTTGTTTCTTTTTAAATTCTTCTTCTTTCGTGTCCATCTTCCATGTTTCAAATGTTGACATCGCTGTCATCGTCCATCCTGAAAATGACGCAAGCTTTCGGCGACAATCAGTGGGGGCCATCACTTGTTACAATAGATGATGGTGGTAGCAGAATTAGCTCAGGATTCTTCCAGTTTCCAGTGGACGCTTCTGCTATGGGGCCCTTTTTAAAATGTAATGCCTCAGTTAAAATAATGTGGAGCTGATTTTAGTACTTTAATGGAAGTACATCAATTGAGATAACATTAGCAAAAGTAATGTTGAGCATTTCCCATCCTGAATAACCAGTCTGTTTATTTTTCAGTCTGTTTCTTCTGGTCGAATGTTCATACTATGTTCAGTGTGACAACGCATGTTGATATGTATTACTGGCTCGGTCAACCAATTACAGATCCATTGTAAGGTAGGTTTCACTGGCTTAGAATCGTTTGTCTAAATAATCATGGAAGAAGGGCCTCGACCCGAAACGTCACCCATTCCTTCTCTCAGAGATGCTGCCTGTCCCACTGAGTTACTCCAGCATTTTGTGTCCACCTTTGATTTAAACCAGCATCTGCAGTTCTTTCCTACACATAGAATCGATTGATGTTCAGTACCAATCTTTTCATATCATGTTCATATGTTCTAGGAGCAGAATTAGGCCCTTCAGTCCATCAAGTCTACTCCACCATTCAATCGTGGGTGATCTATCTTTCCATCTCAACCACATTCTCCTATCTTCTCCCCATAGCCCCCGGCATTCGTACCAAACAAGAATCTGTCAATCTCTGACAAAAATATCAATTGACGGCCTCCACAGCCTTCTGTAGCAATGAATTGCACAGATTCACCATCCTCTGGTCAATCCGCATCACAGTTCAAATGCGCATTGACTGTTTTACAGCAACTTTACTGAAACATGGGTTATTAGATCAATAATGCGGACATAAATAGAATAGAATAGAATAGAATAGTTTCTTTATTGTCATTGTAACATGAACCATGTACAACGAAATTGTAAAATGTCAGCCAGTCAGTGCACCATTCAAACATTTCTAAAAGCTAACGATACATACAAGGTAAAATATTTTAAAAAGATAAACAACTAAAATAAATATCATAAAAATAGCACGCATAAACACCCAGCCCTACATCCTTCTGTCGATTTCACAGTCTCTTAGTATGTATCGCCCCTGCGTTCCTTGGCGGCTACATTTAGTGCCTTTATAGCAGTGGGGTAAAAACTGTTTTTTAGTCTGTTTGTCCTTGTCCTTGTAGATCTGTACCGTCTGCCTGACGGTAACAGTTCAAACAGGGAGTGTCCGGGGTGGGAAATGTCCTTTATAATACTCTGGGATTTTTTGATGCAGCGGGAACTGTGTAAGTCCTCCAAGGTAAGGAGAGGGCAGCCGACAATCCTCTGGGCGTTGTCAATGGCCCTCTGGAGCGCTTTCCTCTGAGCCGCTGTGCAGCTGGTGTACCATACGCATACACAGTATATTAGGATGCTCTCAATGGAGCACCGATAAAAGGACAGCAGCAGTCTCTGAGTGATGTTATTCTTCCTGAGCACCCTCAGGAAGTGCAGTCTCTGCTGGACCTTTTTCAGCAGCGCATAGGTGTTCACGCTCCACGTCAGGTCCTCCTCAATATGGATTCCCAGGAAGCGGAAATCCGCCACCCTCTCCACACAGTCCCCTCTGATAATTAATGGTACCATGTCCGTTTTATTCTTTCTGAAGTCTATTATTATTTCCTTTGTCTTTAAGGTGTTGAGGAGCAGGTTATTTTCTCCACACCACACTGTCAGCTGCTCCACCTCATCCTGGAATATTGCATTATATTCCTCCCCTAAAACCATACTGGTATCTTTTTAATTTTGACATAGGCACAGCAATTAAGGGAAGAAGAGGTTGTATTGGATAGGGGATGGTGGTGGTACAAATGGCACTTTTATGGTACATTTTCTGCGCTTGCATAAAAAGTGGACTCTAATAGAATCTTAAATGTCCAGGTGGATTCTCATATCATCTTACAGTAAATGTGAGGTCCTGGTTAGCTCCAAGCTGTGCTGATAAGGTTATGGAAAATTTTATATCGAAGTCATGTGAGTAACTACGTGAAGATCCCGCCAGCCCGCATGCTCGTCAATACATCGACGCATGGTACGAGGATCGGAGCAGTTTGAATCTGCTCCGGCAGGTAAGGGGGTTTATTGTTGCAGGAACGGGCCGCTGCTCCGAAAATAGGGGCAGTGAGCCCGGAGAAGCTAGCACAGCTAGTGCAGCTGCTACCATGGAGGCTCCGTAAGGAGCTGACGGTTTAAATTTTTCGTCTGACGGCTCGACCGGGACAGTGACCGCCGTGGAGGCTCCGTAAAGGAGCTGACAGCTAAAAATAGCGGCTGATGGCTCGGCCAGGACAGTGACCACCGTGGAGGAATGGGGCTCCAGGGTAGCAGGCAGCTGTTTGGAGCATCTGACGGGCAAGGCCTGTTCAGAATCCTCCTTAGGAGCTCCAAAAGGGAGTCAGCCAGAGGCCTGAGGAAGCAACACCTGGTTCAGGGTTGCATTATATTCCTCCCCTAAGAAACTCACTAGCAGGTGCAACCTGTCTAGTGAGTTAAAAATAAATAAACAAACAAACAAACAGATAAATAAATATAAATAAATGGATGAATAAATAAATAAATAAATAAATACAACGGGAAAGGAAATGTGCTTCTGGCTCAGGAGACACTTACAGGCTGTGCCAGTCAGATGCCTGTGGAAGCAACATTTGGTTCAGGGTTGCGTTATAATATCTCCGGCTCAGAAGAAGGAAAGCAACACCTGGCTCAGGGTTGCGTTATAATATTTTCCGCTCAGAAGAGGGGTGTGTTGGAGATTATTACATAGGTGACTCCAACTATGTGGATATCGATAAGGAATTCAAATCCCTTGAACTAATGGCGGATGTGCTTCATTTTAATCATATGAAGGAGCTACTGGCTCTTGTCACATATTTGCCATCCCTTTGGGGATAGGAGATTCAATGGAGGAAGATCTGGCTAAGAGCATCAGGGATTTAACTTCTCATTAGCTAAGGGGGGGAATATGCTGGATACGGCTCGGAAATATGCCAGTCCATGTAACTGCCAGACTTTTGGATGTTCCATGAGTCAATTTCATCAGTTGGGATATCTCAGTGATGATATGTAGGCGAAGAATTATTTCAGCGAATCCAAAAACTGCTCACAGGAGTCATTACGGCCTTTTATAAAGTCAGTAGATGGGTCTCAACTCTCGGAAATGCAGAAAGCTGCATTAGAACTTCTCTGTAATACACAGTTGGGGCTATTGCCTTCGCAAAAATGCTATGGCATGAGATAATTCCCAAAATGGCTCATTTTTACAGGGCCAGTAACGTGCAGCCTGCATAGTATCTCTTCAGCAAAGGCTCCAAGAAAGGCAGAAGGCCCGCAGGAGCAGCCTGTCGAGGCAGGCTTGGAGTAATGGCAGGCACGGCCTGTTCAGTGAGCTCCGCTAAGGCTCCAAAGGAGCAGAAAGGGTTGAAGTAGCGGCCTGTCAAACCAGGCTGGTAACGTAACCTGCACAGTAAAGCTCCAGCAAGGCTCCAAAGAGAATTTGGGCTCAGAAATGCAGGCAGGCGTGCCTTGCACAGCAATTTCGCTTTTGAGCTCCGGAAACGAGCTGCTTGGCAAGCGTGGCACTGAAGATGTGGTCAGACATGGTCTGCAATGGAACTTCGCTAAAGCTCCAACAAGCAGGTCGACCTGGGTTCAGAGACGCTGGCAGGTAAGGTCTCTTTACTAACCTCCGTAAAACTCCGAAATGGAGCAGTCTGTCACCCCGGGTTTGGATTTATTGGCAGCATGGGCTGTCTAGTACCTTTCACTATCTCTGGAGAAGAGTAGGTTGATGCAGAGACATCGGCAGGGTGCCTTGCATAGCAACCTCTGTAAGTTTCAAGTAGAAACAGTTTGGCTATGTTGGTTCAGGGTAGACCAACTTCCAACCTGCTGGCCATATGGAACATATTGACCAGGGAAGCACTACCTCGGCATCTGTGATTGAGGTTATCAGGCAGCTTAGTGGAGTGAGGTAGTTTGAGGTTTTCCTCAACACATGCTTAATTCTTTCAGCTCAGCTAGTGGACTTGCCAGTTCGTTAGAAACATCATTGCCATCCTCTCTGGGATAGGTAGCTACCAGCAGAAAGCCGGTCTGGCATGTAGCATTTTTTATCTGACCTGCAGGTTCATGTTGTGAATAGAAAATATATATATAATAATCTGTAGGCTCTCAATACCAGAATTCCTGATTGAGTGGCTGGTCGAAGAGAGTGCGTTGCGCACACTGGCGACTGAGACGGGTGGTTTCAGTCAGAGGACTGCGGAGCAATTCCTGGTTCAGGGTTGCATTATGCTATTTTCCACTCTGAGGAAGGAGGCTGAGGATTTGTGGTGACTCTGATGGTGAAGAGTTGACAGGGAACTTGTATTCCCACATCAAGTGGATGGTGCGCTTCAGCTCTAGTCATATGGATCTGATTTTACTTCGGAGTCACGTGAGTGACTACGTGAAGAAGGGCCGTCCGTCTGCGTGCGCTTGATTACGTCTGAACGCAACGCGCATGACCGACTGGCAGGCACTGTGTCCTCCTAGCCTTTCGGGATGGGAAGGTAAGGAAAGTTGAATTCCTTACCTGCGTTCTTTCGGGCTTGAAGCTTTTTGTAGTTTCAGACCCCAGATGTCAAGGAGACGGTCCGCGGGGAAGTCGGCTGCCGAAGACCGCAGCATTTCCAGTAGCGGGTGACGGTCTTGTTCCCGACATTAGCTCCGGCAGGAGACTTCGTCCAGGAGGAGGAGCTCCGTAGGTGGTCCTGCGGGATATAATACCACCTGCAAGTCTAAACAAACCCGTTGACTCAGATGAGTCCGGGGAAGAGGGATACCCTCCCCCAACGGAGAGTGTCTGAGGACGACTCTCCCACATGGAGCAACTTATGGAGAAGTTGCTCCAACAATGATCTGCTCCAAAGAAGGGAGCTATATCAACACAGGCCTACAGCAGGCCGCGCCAGCAGCCTCGCACATGGGGCAGCCCAATGCCTTCCCCATTGTAGGGGGTAGTACATATGGAAGAAACCACTCTGAATCAGAGTACAAAAGCAGGGGGGAGAAACCTTCCCAGGGACAAGCAGAAGAAAGGAGTAAGTAAGTAAGTTTTACTTATATAGCACTGTTTAAGTCAACTCACATTGACACCAAAGTGCTTTACATAAAATGAATAATAAGCTTCCATACAAACAAAAGAAAAGAAGTACTTCTGCAATCATCCAGGTTCCAGAAGAAGGGTTTCGGCCCGAAACGTCGCCTATTTCCTTCGCTCCATAGATGCTGTTGCACCCGCTGAGTTTCCCCAGCAATTTTGTGTACCTTCCACTGGGTGCTTCCCTGGATGGAGATCTAGCTAATTGACAGCCCGGATATTATGGAGAACCCGCAGGCAGCAGCACCTGTTTCAGGGCTGCACAAATGTTTCCTGCTCTGAGGAGAGGAGCATTCACGGTCAGTTTCAGTCTGACCCAAAGCAAGAACCTCATTTAGGTTTGTTGGAGGGGCCATGTCAGCGCAGGTATCCTCAGGGGCCTGTGGCAGCACCTGTTTTCAGGGCTGCCTACAAATCTCACTCTCAGTGGAGGGGAGTGTGAGTGATCAGTAGGTAACTGATCTCGAATTTAAAGTATGAATATCCGCACGCTACAAATGCCGGCAAGGCAACAGCGCTATCAGGGTGACTTTGGAGAAACCAGCCGCCGAATCCTCTCTTCAAGTAAGACCAGAAGAAGGAAGCAAAAGCTGTCGGACCAATCAAGGTACCAACGACAAGCAAAACTTCATCAGTAGGCGACAACACACCCCACACCTCCATAGGGGGTAAGCGGTTCACTGAAGCCGGTGTAGCTTGAAAGCATGGGCACGGAAATATGATTAGAGTCGTCTTTCAAGGCAGACTCAGAATTATGGCCAGAATTGTCCTACAGGACAGGTGACAGATGGAGGATGTCACTTCATCCAGGTTTAACTCATATGTGCAGTACAGACTTTAAGAACAGCAATTTTTGTTACAGTCTAACAACTGTTTTATAGGAGCTTCATATAAAATGGTCACATGGCATGCATCAACCTCAAAGATGCATATTATTCGGTGTCTATTCACTAAGAACAGGAGATATTTGAAGTTTAACTGGATGGCATGGCTCTGCCAAATGGGTTGACATCAGCTCTTAGACTATTGACTAAACTACGGAAACCAATTCTGGGTCTACAAAGGTCTCAGAACCACATACTAATGGCATATTTGGAGGACATGTTCATTTTGGAGTCACCAAGAATTAGCAGAAGCATCAGTCAAAGCAAACCAAAACCCTGTTTGAAAGACTTGGTTACCTCATCCATCCAGTTAAATCAAAATTGACACCTACAAGGGTAATTGATTACAGTAAATATGTTGGTGACTTTGCCTAGGGGCAAACAACAATATTTAATTAAGCCTGCTATGACCTGATAGTCAAATACTAGCCATCTATCAGGCAAACAGCGAGTGTAATTGGCAAATAGTAGCTGCATTTCCAGCAGTACGTCACGGGCCTTTGCATTACCAGAATTTACAGCGAGCAAAGGAACGAACACTCATATTCCATGCAGGCCAAATTGGCAAAACTATGGATTACCAGCAGAGGCCATTGTTGATAAACTATGGTGGATAACAAACGTGAGACAGCTCAAGGGAAATTTTGCACGAAAACCATCGGGGGTTTTTCAGACCTATGCAAGCGGCTAAGGATGGAGAGCCACAAACACAGTCTAGAGCTGTGGGGGCAGATGGAATGAGCAGGAGTCTGTAATTTCCCAACACATGGAATCAATTACCCAGAATTGTTGGGGGCACAATATGGACTCAAGGTTTTCTGTAGCAACATGCAACCGGTGCTTGTTCAAATTCAGATTGATAACACCACTGCAGTGGCATATATCCATTAGGTGGTGTAAAATCTGTATCTTACGACAGATTGTCGAACCTCATTTGGCACTGGTGTATCGAGAGGAATATTTGGGTAACAGCAGTCTATCTACGAGGTAGATATAACACGGTGACAGATGCTGGATCACGAATGTTTAATAACAACACAGAATGGATGTTGAATCAGGCAGCATTTAACAAAATAACTACACGATTTGGCATACCAGATATTGATCTGTTTGCATCTAGACTAAACCATCAGTTACACAG